>NW_016803348.1:89629-114644 GCF_001698545.2 Rhinopithecus bieti
AAAATTTCAGGTTTATTTCAGCACATTTGCATTTCTGCTGTTAGAAATGTCTATATTGTAGTGTAAGAAATAGGAAAATTTTACCATCTCCAATTATTTATTTTTAAAGCATGGAAAATTCAATAGTTTTATTTTCTTATTACTGAAACTTTAGTAGGTATGTTGCTTTTAAAGAGGTAGATATTCTACGTCTATTCCAAGATGGCCGGACATGAACAGCTCTGGTCTGCCGCTCCCAGTGTGATCGACGCAGAAGACGGGTTATTTCTGCATTTGCACCTGAGGTACCCGGTTCATCTCACTGGGACTGGTTGGACAGTGGGTGCAGCCCACAGAGGGTGAGCCGAAGCAGGGCGGGGCATCGCCTCAGCTGAGCTCAAGGGGTCGGGGGATTTCCCTTTCCTAGCCAAGGGAAGCCATGACAGACTGTACCTGGAAAACCGGGACACTCTCGCCCAATGACAGGATCAAATTCAAACATAACAATATTAACCTTAACTGTAAATGGGATAAATGCCCCAATTAAAAGACACAGACTGACAGATTGAATAGAGTCAAGACCCATCACTATGCTGTATTCAGGAGACCCATCTCACATGCAGAGACACACGTAGGATCAAAAGGAATGGATGGAGGAAGATCTACCAAGCAAATGGAAAGCAAAAAAAAAAGCAGAGGTTGCAATCCTAGTCTCTGATAAAACAGACTTTAAACTGACAAAGATCAAAAGAGACAAAGAAGGCCATTACATAATAGTAAAGGGATCAATTCAACAAGAAGAGATAATGATCCTAACTATATATGCACCCAATACAGGAGCTACCAGATTCATAAAGCAAGTCCTTAGAGACCTACAAATAGACTTAGACTCCCATACAATAATAATATGAGACTTTAACACCCCATTGTCAATATTAGACAGATCAATGAGACAGAAGGTTAAGAAGGATATCCAAGACTGGAACTCAGCTCTGCAGCAAGTGGACCTAATAGACATCTACAGAACTCTCCACCCCAGATCAACAGAATATACATTGTTCTCAGCACCACATCACACTTACTGCAAAACTGACCACATAGTTGGGAGTAAAGCACTCCTCAGCAAATGTAAAAGAACAGAAATCACAACAAACTGTCACTCAGACCACAGTGCAATCATATTAGAACTCAGGATTACAAAACTCACTCAAAACCGCACAACTATATGGAAACCGAACAACTTGCTCCTGAATGACTACTGGGTACATAATGAAATGAAGGCAGAAATAAAGACGTTCTTTGAAATCAATGAGAACAAAGACACAACATACCAGAATCTTTGGAACACATTTAAAGCAGTGTGTAGAGGGAAATTCATAGCACTAAATGCCTACAAGAGAGAGCAGGAGAGATCTAAAATTGACACCCTATCATCACAATTAAAAGAACTAGAGGAGCAAGAGCAAACAAATTCAAAAGCTAGCTGAAGGCAAGAAATAACTAAGATCAGAGCAGAACTGAATGAGATGAAGACAGAAAATCTCTTCAAAAAATTAATGAATCCAGGAGCTGTTTTTTTTAAAAGATCAACAAAATTGATAGAGCACTAACAACACTAATAAAAGAGAAAAGAAAGAAGAATCAAATGACTCAATAAAAATGATAAAGGGACTATCACCACCAATCCCACAGAAATACAAACTAGCATCAGAGAATACTATAAACACCCCTATGCAAATAAACTAGAAAATCTAGAAGACATGGATACATTCCTGGACCCATACACCCTCCCAAGACTAAACCAGGAAGAAGTTGAATGTCTGAATAGACCAATAACAGGCTCTGAAATTGAGGCAATAATAAATAGCCTACCAACCAAAAAAAAGTCCACAGCTGAATTCTACCAGAGGTACAAAGAGGAGCTGGTATCATTCCTTCTGAAACTATTCCAATCAACAGAAAAAAGAAGGAATCCTCTCTAACTCATTTTATGAGGCCAGCATCATCCTGATACCAAAGCCCGGTAGAGACCCAACAGCAAAAGAGAATTTTAGACCAGAATCCCTGATGAACATCAGTGCAAAAATCCTCAATAAAATACTGGCAAATCGAATCCAGAAGCACATTAAAAAGCTTATCCACCATGATCAAGTAAGCTTCATACCTGGGATGCAAGGCTGGTTCAACATATGCAAATCAATAAACATAATCCATCACATAAACAGAACCAAAGACAAAAACCACAAAATTATCTCAATAGATGCAGAAATGGCCTGTGACAAAATTCAACAGCACTTCCTGCTAAAAACTATCAAGAAACTAGGTATTGATGAAACATATCTCAAAATATTTATGACAAACCCACAGTCAATATCATACTGAATGGGCAAAAACTGGAGGCATTCCCTTTGAAAACTGGCACAAGTCAGGGATGTCCTCTCTCACCACGCCTATTCAACATAGTGTTGGAAGTTCTGGCCAAGGCAATCAGGCAAGAAAGCAATAAAGGGTATTCAATTAGGAAAGGAGGAAGTCAAATTGATCGTGTTTGCAGATGACATGACTGTATATTTAGAAAACCCCATTGTTTCATCCCAAAATCTCCTTAAACTGATAAGCAACTTCAGCAAAGTCTCAGGATACAAAATCAATGTGAAAAAATGACAAGCATTCCTATACACCAATAACAGAGAGTCAAACCCTGAGTGAACTCCCATTCACAATTGCTACAAAGAGAATAAAATACCTAGGAGTCCAACTTACAAGGGATGTGAAGGACCTCTTCAAGGAGAACTACAAACCACTGCTCAACGAAATAAAAGAGGACACAAACAAATAGAAGAGTATTCATGCTCATGGATAGAAAGAATCAATATCGTGAAAATGGCCATACTGCCCAAGGTAATTTATAGATTCAATGCCAACCCCATCAAACTACCATTGACTTTTTTCACAGAATTGGAAAAGTCTACTTTAAAGTTCATATGGCACCAAAAAAGAACCTCCATTGCCAAGACAATCCTAAGCAAAAAGAACAAAGCTGGAGGCATCATTCTTCCTGACTTCAAACTATACTGCAAAGCTACAGTAACCAAAACAGCATGGTAGTGGTACCAAAACAGAGAGATAGAGCAATGAAACAGAACAGAGGCCTCAGAAATAACACCACACATCTACAACCATTTGATCTTTTGACAACTGAAAAACAAGCATGGGGAAAAGGATTCTCTGTTTAATAAGTGGTGCTGGGAAAACTGACTATCAATATGTAGAAAGCTGAACTGGATCCTTTCCTACACTTATATAAAAATTATTCAAGATGGATTAAAACTTAAGTGTTAGACCTAAAACCATAAAAACCCTACAAGAAAATTTAAGCCAATACCATTCAGAACACAGGCATGGGGCAAAGGATTCATGATTAGAAAACACCAAAAGCAATGCAAACTGCAAATGGGATTATTAAGCTAAAGAGCTTCTGCACAGCAAGGAAACTACATCAGAGTGAACAGGCACCTACAGAATGGGAGAAAATTTTTGCAATCTACCCATCTGACAAAGGGCTAATATCCAGAATCGACAAAGAACTTAAACAAATTTACAGAAAAACAAACAACCCTCAAAAAGTGGCAAAATGATATGAAGAGACACTTCTAGAAAGAAGACATTTATGCAGCCAACGACATATGAAAAAATGCCTTATATCACTGGTCATCAGAGAAATGCAATGAAAACCAAATGAGATACCTCTCACACAGTTAGAATGGCCATCATTAAAAAGTCAGGAAACAACAGATGCTGGAGAGGGTGTGGAGGAAATAGAAACACTTTTACACTGTTGGGGGAGTGTAAATTATTCAACCATTGTGGAAAGCAGGCGTGGTTTATTCTCAAGGTTCTAGAAACTAGAAATAACATTTGACCCAGCGATCCCCATTACTGGGCATGTACCCAAAGGGTTATAATCAGGTTGCCTATAAAGACACACACACGTATGTTTATTGTGGCACTATTCACAATAGCCAAAGATGTGGAACCACCAAATTCCTTCAATGATAGACTGGATTAAGAAAATGTGGCACATATACACATGGAATACTATCCAGCCATAAAAGGATGTGGTTCATGTCCTTGGCGGCACATGGATGGCAGCTAGAAACCATCATTCTGAGCAAACTAGCACAAGGAACGGAAAACCACACTGCATGTTCCTCACTTCATATGTGGGATTGAACAATGATAACCACCTGGCACACTGTGGGGACATCACACACTGGGGCCTGTCATTGGGTGGGTGTCAAGCAACATTATGAGAAATACGTAATGTAAATGACAAGTTGATGGGTGCAGCACACCAACACGGCACGTGCATACCTATGAAACAAACCTGCACATTGTGCACATGTACCCTAGGACTTAAAGTATAATAATTTTAAAAAAGAGGTTGGTTTTTTCAATACAATTTGAAAAGATATGTCCAAATTTAGCAGGTTGTATATTTTTCAGGTATACTAGTTGCAGACTATGCCGATTTTTCTGGATTCAGAGTTTGGTGTAGACTTACCTATCTACAGCAATTGCAACTAATGTAAAGACTGAAGCTGCGACAGATATTCCCTGGACCAGTCCACTGATCTTGCACATCGTGTTTCCAAATGGCCATCCTGAAAGGAAAATGAAACAGTCTTTCAAAAGATCATATTTTCACAATCTCACTGAAAATAAAAATAGAAAGTCGTGGAAACAAGACTAACACAACTGTTTTCTACATGATAGGCAGAGAACAATCAGTGTTTCTCAGTATTTTCCCTAATCTCTCCAGAGCTCACATGATAGGCAGAGAATAATCAATGTTTCTCAGTATTTTCCCTAATCTCGCCAGAGCTCTGTTT
This sequence comes from Rhinopithecus bieti, assembly GCF_001698545.2. NCBI lineage: Eukaryota > Metazoa > Chordata > Mammalia > Primates > Cercopithecidae > Rhinopithecus > Rhinopithecus bieti. The sequence continues at coordinate 94,501 of NW_016803348.1, forward strand.
TTCAGTACACTAACAATAACGTCAAAACTTACATAGTAGTTATCACATTCCAGGCACTATAAGTGGTCTCTGTCTATTGACATATCTAATCCTCACAACAAGCTTTTGAAGGCTTTGTTATTTTCGTCACAATATAGACGAGGTAACAAATAAACAAATATTACATACTTTGCCACAGCTAGTTAGGAGCATTTTAAAGATTTGAACCTGGGCAGTAAGACTCCAGAGTCTAAACCATTGACTCTGATGCAATAATGCCTTTTAAATGAATAAACAGAATGTCGGTTTTCTAGTTTGGAAAGGCACTCCATAAATAATGAGGAATCAGGAGTTACATACAGAATAAACTGTATTTATTAATATAGAATGAAATGAGACAATTTACCCCAGAGACACATCCAGAATAAAGAGCACTTTGCATGAACAAAAGTATTACTTTCCTACTAAACCTTAGCTACTGTATAGTTTATAAAGGAAATTCATAGAATTATTGTAGTAGTTTGATATTCTAAACACCCATCTGCTATTACAGAAAAGGAACAACATTCTTCTCCTAGCAAATATTCTCATTTCTCAAAAGATGAATATTATGCATTCTGCAATTTATTTTCCAAAACAAAATATTCTTAACCATAAAGTTTTTAAAGAAGCTAAATAATTCAAGTATATCTTTTAAAAGTCACCTATTCAGAATCATATTTAAAATAAATGCTTGAGTGACTCTAGTGAGTGGCAACCAAAAGAGAATATGTCTTTTTCAGTTCTAAAATGCGTTAGCTTATGGTAGTACTATTTGTCAATAAAAATGCACAAAAGTGTGTGTAGCCATTGGTCAAACATGGAATATTAAGCATATATTTTATCTTATCTCCCTCACTCGATTCCACTGAAATGATAGGCGTAGAATAAAAGGGCATAAATCCTTAGAAATTAAAGTGCCAGATACTACTAAATGGGAGGTTGAGAAAACAACATGATTGGTGGAAATTATGTATCAATCCAATTAGATGCTAGTGGTTTTTCCCCCATGTTGATAGAAGAATGGAGGTTTACTCTCTGAGGAGGCAGAACCATAAGTACTCTAAACCCCGAGTTGCCAGGTGCGGGGTAATGAGTGCCACTGTGATGCAGAAGGATTAAGCGAAAGTACACCGCGGCACTGCATGGCAATGTGGAATGTAACAGCCAGCCCTACATTCCTGTGGCAGTACGTTAGAAAATCTCCTTCTGGAAAAAGTGACCTGTTCAATAATACTGATAGGCAGATTTTGACAATTGTGAATTTCTCAATGAATAGTCCAGACTAACGAAGTGGACAGTGGTCCTAACCTTAACCTCCAGGCATGCAGAACTTCCAGGCAGCCTCACTCTGAAACACAGAAGCTAAGAAGCAGTTAACTAGATCTAGTCTTTTTTTTTTTTTTCTGGTGGTGTTTTATTTTGTTTTGTTTTGTTTTGTTTGTTTCTTTGTTTTGAGACAGGGTGGAGTGCAGTGGTGTGATCATGGCTCACTGTGGCCTTAACCCCTCCGCTTACCCCACCACTCTGTCCCCAGGCTCAAGCAATCTTCTTACCTCAAGCTCCTGAGTAGCTGGGAGTACAGGTGCAGTCCACCACACCAGTTATTTTTTTTTTTCTAATTTTTTGTAGAGACAGGGTCTCACTATGTTGCCCAGGCTGGTTTTGAGCTCCTAGGCTCAAGTAATTCTCTCACGTTGGCCTCCCAAACTGTTGAAATTACAGGCATGAGCCACCACACCCAGCCTTAGAGCTAGTATATGATAGCACAAGAGTGACTACAGTCAAGAATAATTTATTGTATATTTAGCAATTACTGAGAGTAGAATTTATATGTTCTCAACATAAAGAAATGATAAATGCTTGAGGTGATGTATATCCCAAATGCCCTAATATGATTATTATCTTAACATGATTATTACACATTATATGCCTATATCAAACATCATATGTACCCCACAAATGCACATATGTACCCATATTAACTAAAAAGAAAACAAATTAAAACAATTTTTTAAATGCAATGAAAAATAAGCAGTTAACACTAGGGAAACCTCAAACATAAAAGAAAAGACTAACACGCATAGGAAGAAAAATAGGAAAACCAAATTAAGTCAGAGATATGAAAAATAGAAAACAGAAACAAATATTACTAACCCCAGAGATACAGTGCACTATGTCCATGAAACAAGTGCATGATACTGTTTGTGTCATGATACTGTTGTATTATGGTGGGAACTACAGAAATATGCAGAAAATAAAAATAACTCAAAATATTTAAGATATGGTAACACTATTGAGGAGTTCAACATAAAGTTTAAAAGAGAAAGCTGAGAAAATCTTTCAAAATAGAAGAATGAGGGACAAAAAATTAAAGTAAACAGATGACAAAAAAAGAGCAATCCAGAATCTCTAATATCTGATTAATATGAGTAGAAGAAAGAAAAACAGAAAATAACTCCACAAGAAAATTCCCTAAGATTAAAGGCCACTCATTTTCAGATTGAAAAGCCTAATTTATGTCCAGCACAATAAATACAAAATAAAAAGGCTTACTTCAAGGCAAGTTTCATGGAATTGAGAACGTTAGGGATAAAGGGAAGTTCTAAAAGATTTCCATAAGAAAAACAAAACACAAATCATGGACAAAAGAAGAAAGAATTAAATATCATATTTTTTCAACAGTAATACCATATTTTACAGCAGTAGCAATAGAGTGATTCCTTTGAAATTCTGACAGAAGAAATTTCCAACCTAGACTTCTTCATACAGTTAACTAATTGTGAGGGCAGAATAAAGATACTTGCAGACATATAAGAGCTCAAACATTTCATCTCAATAAACCATTTCTCAGAAAGGAATAAACAGAAAAAGAAGTGGACATGGCATCCAGAAAATGAGATTGAACACAAAGAGAGGTGAAGAGAGTTGTTAGGTATCAGCGAAGGGGTAGGAGTAAGGTGTTCCTATAAAGACAAGAGAACAGAAAACACCAGGAGAGGTACCTGCAGATAAATTTATAGATACTTGATATGTTTAAAGCTATTGACAAGAGAGTAACACTTCTGGAAGCGAATTTGAGGATACATTGATAATGGGTACACACCCAAACTAAGCAAATCAAAATATGCCCTTAATAAATCTAGGAAAATGAAACATTTTATAAGAAATTGATACAGCACTTTCCAAGGCTCAGCAGTGATAAGATATATGTAAAACAAGAATATATATTCTGTATGTTGATTCAAACAAAAATTGTGATGTAATTATACCAGGAGAATGCAGGGTGAAGAGTATGAATGTATGTTTGCACTGATGTGGTGAAAGTTTACAACTCAATTTACGTCTATGAGAGTTTGAAGAAAAAATATTGAAAACATGTTATTTAGAAATATATTAGTAATTACAAAAAACACAAGCAAAAATTGCCAAAGGCGGCTGCCTCCTGAGAATGCAAACAAAGAGCTAAAGATGGGTAATTTTTATTTTTTATTTTTGGAGACAGAGTCTTCTCTGTCACCCAGGCTGGAGTGCAGTGGGTGATCTCGGCTCACTGCAACCTCTGCCTCCAGGGTTCAAGTGATTATCATGCTTCATCTTCTTGAGTGGCTGGGATTACAGGTGCATGCCACCATACCAGGCTAATTTTTCTATTTTTAGTAGAAATAGGGTTTCACCATGTTGGCCAGGCTGGTCTTGAATTCTTGGCCTCAAGTGAGCTGTCTATCTTGGCCTCCTAAAATGTTGGGATTACAGGTGCAGGCACCGTGCCTGGCCAACGATGACTAATTTGTATGCAAGAACTTTAAAATAATTAATGTAATTTAAAGTATGTATGGGATAAAATATTGAGAGCACTTTTTGTTGGCAAAATAACTTTCCTAAAAGTCTCAGGATAAAAAAAAAATTCAATGTAAAAAAATCACTAGCATTCCTATACATCCACAACAGTCAAGCCGCCTGCCAAATCAGGAATTCAATCCCATTCAAAATTTCCACAAACAGAATAAAATATCTAGGAATACAGCTAACCAGGGAGGTGAAAGATTTCTACAAGGAGAACTACAAAACACTGTTCAGAGAAATCCGTGATGACACAAACAAACAGAAAAACACTCAATGGGCTGGGCACGGTGGCTCAAGCCTGTAATCCCAGCACTTTGGGAGGCCGAGACGGGTGGATCACAAGGTCCGGAGATCAAGACCATCCTGGCTAACATGGTGAAAGTCCGTCTCTACTAAAAAAAATACAAAAAACTAGCTGGGCGAGGTGGCGGGCACCTGTAGTCCCAGCTACTCGGGAGGCTGAGGCAGGAGAATGGCGTGAACCTGGGAGGCGGAACTTGCAGTGAGCCGAGATCCCACCACTGCACTCCAGCCTGGGAGACAGAGCAAGACTCCGTCTTAAAAACAAAACAAAACAAAACAAAACAAAACAAAACAAAACAAAAAAAAAACTCAATGACCATGGATAGGAAGAATCAATATCATGAAAATGGCCACACTGCCCAAAACAATTTATAGGTTCCATGCTATCCCTATTACATTACCAAAGACATTCTTTACAAAACTAGAAAAATTATTTTAAAATTCATATGGAATAAAAAAAGAGCCTGAATAGCCAAAGTGATCCAAATAAAAAGAACAAAGCTGGAGGCATTATGCTACCCAACTTCAAACTATACCACAAGGCTATGGTAACCAAAACAGCATGGTACTAGTATGAAAACAGACACATTGACAAATGCAACAGAACAGAGAATCCAGAAACAAGGCCACGCACCTAAATATCTAACCTTCAACAAAGCTGACAAAAACAATGGGCAAGTAATGGGGAAAGGATTCCCTCCCTATTTAATAAATGGTGCTGTGATAACCAGTTAGTCATGTGCGGAAGATTGAAACCAGACCCCTTCCTTATACCATGTACAAAAATTAACTCAAGATGGATTAAGGACTTAAAGGTAAAACCCAAAACTATGAAAACTCTGGAAGACAACTAGGCAATACCATTCTGGACATAGGAACAGGCAAAAATTTCACTAGGAAGACACCGACAGCAATCACAACAAATGCAAAAATTTACAAATAGAATCTATTAATAATTAAACTAAAGAGCTTCCACATGACAAAAGAAAATATCAACAGAGTAAACAGATAACCTATATAGTGAGAAACAATTTTTGCAAACTTTGCATTTGACTAAGGCCTAATTTCCAGCATCAAAGGGAACTTAAACAAATTTACAAAAAATAAACAACCCCATTAAAAAGTGGGCAAAGGACATGAACAGATATTTTTCAAAAGAAGACATACATGTGGCCAACAAATATATGGAAAAAAGCTCAACATCACTGATTATTAGAGAAATGCAAATAACAAACACAATGGGATATCACCCCACACCAGTCAGAGTGGCTACTATTAAAAAGTCAAAAAATAACACATGTTGGTGAAATCATGGAGAAAAATAAACACTTTTACACTGTTGGTGGGAATGTAAATGAGTTCAACCATTCTGGAGGACAATGTGGCAATGCCTCAAAGACCTAAAGACAGAACTACCATTCAACCCAGCAGTACCAATACTAGGTATATACCCAGAGGAATAAAAATTGTCCTATTATAAAGACACATATATGTGTATGTTCATTGCAGCATTATTCACGATAGCAAAGACATGGAATCAATCTAAATACCCATCAATGGTAGACGAATAAAGAAAATGTGGTACATATACACCACAGAATACTATGTAGCCATAAGAAAGAATGAGTTCATTGAAGGAACATGGATGGAGCTGGAGGCCATTATCTGCAGCAAACTAATGCAGGAACAGAAAACCAAATACTACGTGGTCTTACTTATAAGTGGGAGCTAATGATGAGATAGAGGGGAACAACATGCCCTGGGGCCTATTGGAGGGTAGAGGGAGTAAGGACGATGAGACTCAGGAAAAGAAACCCAATGGGTACTAGGCTTAATACCTGGGTGACAAAATAATCTGTACAACAAACCTCCATGACACAAGTTTACCTATGTAATAAACTTGTACATGTACCCCTGAATTAAAAATAGAAGTTTAATTTAAAAAATACTTGCCTGAGAGTGATAACAATAATTTTTATAAATTTGTACACCCTCTTTTTGTCTGGCATAGCATCTTGATAATGTAACTGATATGGACATGAGGCAAGGAAATACTAGTTAGAAAAGTGCGGAGTCCCTGGCAACGGCTCCACCCTCAAGCTTGGACCTTGTGACTCTAAGTGAGAACATGCAATCCTATTTTCCTACCTGAATGTTGCCTTTTTCAAAACCACCCTGCCCTGCCACGCCCCCCATCCTATACCCATAAAAATCCCAGGTTCCACTGACACAGCAGCAGAGTGGTGTGGCAGAGGAGAGAAGTCAAGAAGCGTCTGAACATTAAAAGAAAAGCAGCTGGATATTGGAGACTATGATTGGAGAGGAGTTCAGCCAGAGACCATCGATCATCTTTCCATTCCATCCCTGTTCCAGCTCTCTATCCTGCTGAGAGCCACTTCCACGCTCAATAAAATTCTCCACATTCGCCACCCTTCAATTCATTCATGCGACCTGGTTCTTCCTGGATGCCAGACAGGAACTCAGGTACCCAGAGGGCAGGTGCAAAATGCTGTCACCCTGACCCTCCACTGAGCTGGTTAACACTTAGCTGTCTGCTCTCTGGAGTTCCAGGGGTTGCAGGCAACTGCTAGACACAGTCGTGGGGCTGGTACAGGATTAGTTCCTGCTGACACCGAAAAGCACTTGCCCTAGCTCCTGCACCCGCTCACCTGCATGCTCCCCCTCCCACAAGGGGCTTGAGAGTTGCAGGTGGAGTAAGGGAGCCGCCCCTTCAGGAGTGCCGCGAAGTGGTCAAGAGAATGGTCCTTTCATCACATCCTCGATAAAATTTTTTTTAATGATAAACATGACAAAAACTCAGATCTATGCAGTACGTGACTGACAGAACTGGTGCTCTGAACTCTCCCTGAGTCCCACTCCAGAGAAAGGAAGGAAATAGGAAAACTCTTAAGAGAAATCTCTTTTCCTATCTTTCAGTAAATTGATGCTGAATGCTATAAAAATGTATGAACTTTGTTATGGCTCATGCTGTTCTAAATATATTTGATATTCTTTTGATGTTCTTTTTTATTACATAGATTTGGAATGTGAATATTGTGAGCACTGCTCTTTGATTAACACAACAAATACTTATTAAGCTGGTATTGTCTACAAAAACTGTATTGGAAGCTGGAGATACATTTTTCCTGCACTTCAGGAGCATGTAAGGCAGTGCTAAACTAGGAGTAAAGGAACTGCCCCTTCACCAGTCCCGTGAAGGCGTCAAGGGAACGGTCCTTTCATCACATCCTCAATAGAAATTTTTAAAATGGTAAACATCACAAAAACTCAGATCTACACAGTAAGGTAAAGTACTTCTGTGGGCCCAGAAGTACTATAGGGTGCTACCCTAAGCTTTACAATGCAAACTTACTTATGTTGCACACATAAACTACCACTTTTGAAAATCATTAAGATTGTTGCAGCTTCTCTCAAAACTGTTGGAAATCTCTCTAGCTAACCACATGAGGGCCTACATTTCTACTTATGTTAGATTGAAGACATTGCATTAACTCAAATCAGATGTATCAGTTCTTTGGACCTTATAGTTCATAGTGATAGTTCTATCATCTTATATGTGCCCTGAATTTTATTAAGAAAATTCAAAGGCTTCAGGTAAGACATACTAAATCTTGCTTTCTCATGACCTCCAGTGAATACTCCATAAAAATAGCAGCCTCCACTTTCTGTTTCTATTATATCACTTTTACTTTCCTCCAGAATCCTTCTCATTCTCTAATTATATAACTATTTGTTTATTGTCCGTCTACTCCTTCAGAATGTAGATCCAATGAGGGCAGGTGCCTCAATCAGTTCCTGAATTTCCATAAATATCTGTGAATAAACAAAGAATGAGCAGCCCTGTCAATGGCTGCCTAAATAAGGGACAAATATTTCATACTATCTTCGAACTGCACAAAAGTCAACATACCTGCTGTAATATTATCCAGCAGTGTTATAGGCATGCAGAATATGCCAACTAGTAAATCACTTATGGCCAGGTTTAAGATGAAGAGATTAGTGACTGTGTGCATATGTTTGTTCCTCATTACAATAAAGCAAACCACAGTATTTCCCACCATGCACAAAAAGAAGATCAGAAAGTAGGAAATAATGAAGATTGCTGCCACTCGAGGCTGGTGAAGATAGTAGTTCACATAGGTAATATTAATATCTGAGTGCAGATGATCCTTTGTGTCATTGACACTCCAGATGGGATGCCAGTTTTCTGAAGAGTTTGTGTCCCATTTCTCATTCATGATGAACCTTAACAAAGAAGAGACAGAAAAGAAAAACATAATTAGGAACCAGTAAAGCAAAAATTCTGTGCCTGAGTTTAAGAGGAACACTTGTAAAATGCCATGGAAGTTTTATGGTCTTTCTATAATATTCTATAAGTTTTACATAAAACTGAATTATAAATAAGGCACTCAAATTATTAGGATTTTAACCAAGGGCATTTGAAAATTCCAATTTGTGCCAAATAAAATATTATTCTATTTTATTTCTAATACATTCTATATTTCGCTTCTTTCGGCATGCACTCTATCCATTTCCCTTGCCTTCCAAAACTCTCCTTCCCTCTACCTCCAGGTATCATATTCTGTCAAGACCCACTTACTAATTTAAAGCTGACTCACATGCCTCTAGCTTTCCTGATAATCCGAACAAGATACGATGTCTACATCTTTGAAACTCCTAAAGAAAAAGAAATAAGCTTCTTGTTTTTGCTGACTCATTTAACTTAATAATATTATATATATATAATTTTTTTTTTTTTTCAGAGGTTTCACTCTGTCACCTGGACTGGAGTGGCACCATCTCAGGTCTCTGTAGCCTTGATCTCCCAGGTTCAAGTGATTCTCCCCCAAGTAGCTGAGACCACAGGTGTGTGCCATCATGACCAGCTAATTTTTGTGTTTCTAATAGAGATGGAGTTTTGCCATGTTGCCCAGTCTGGTCTTGAACTCCTGAGTTCAAGTGATCCACCCACCTCAGCCTCCCAAAATGCTAGGATTACAGGCATGAGCCACCTCGCCTGACCTAAATGTTATTTTTATATAATTTTCTATGCAGACACAGCCACCATATTGTGAGTCTCTTAATATAGGGCTAGGTTACTTGTCTTGGTTTCATTTAGCATAATTCTATTCACACACAATGTATCAAGAAATTATGTAGAATCTGTATGTCTTTTTTTTTTTTTTTTTTTTTCCTTTTTTTTGAGGTGGAGGCTTGCTCTGTCTCCCAGGCTGGAGTGCAGTGGCGCGATCTCAGTTCACTGAAAGCTCTGCCTCCCGGGTTCACGCCATTCTCCCGCCTCAGCCTCCCAAGTAGTTGGGACACAGGCGCCCGCCACCGCGCCCGGCTAATTTTTTTGTGTTTTTAGTAGAGACAGAGTTTCACCGTGTTAGCCAGGATAGTCTCTGTCTCCCGACCTCGTGATCTGCCCGCCTTGGTCTCCCAAAGTGCTGGGATTACAGGCGTGAGCAACCGCGCCAAGCCTGTATGGCTTAATGTAGACAGTTTAATCAATCCTGTATGTCAGAGGTCCCCACAACCACTCCTAGGTATGGTGATTCACTAGAAAGACTCATAGGACCCAGCGTATAATGCATTCACAGCTAATATTTATCAAAGTGAAGGATGCAAAGCAAAATCAGGAATGGAAAAGGTACATGGGGTGAAGACTGCAGGAAATTAGGTATAAGCCCCGTGCACCTAATCTCAGTGGAGTCACACAGAACATACCTAATTCCTCCAGTAACAGAAAACACATGTAAAGTGTTGTCAACCAGAGAAGCTCACTAGAGACTCAACACCCATGGTTTTTCTTGGAGAATGATCAAGTGGGGATCTTCTTCCTAGCATATATCAAAATTCCAGACTCCTAGACAGAAAGTAGATATTCAGCATAAACCATGTTGTTTGTACAAACAGTCTAGGCATAGTGGGCCACTCATCATTTAAGTAAACCTGTGTATCAGTACAGGAAGTGTTTATTATTTAAGTTCCCAGACTCCAACCAAGGGCCAACTTAGCAAGCAGGCTTTTCTAAGGGTAGCAGCCTCAGGCCTGCTTGTTATCTCTTTTCTGCACACCTTGTTAATTAATTGAATAGAAGGTTATATCTGCCCATAAATGAAAATGAATTTGACAGTGGACTTATACAATTGACCTCCCCACAATTTGTTTAAGTTCCTTGTAGATTTTGGATATTAGCCCTTTGTCAGATATAATTTTTCTCCCATTCTGTAGGTTGCCTGTTCACTCTGATGATAGTTTCTTTTGCTGCACAGAAGCTCTTTAGTTTAATTGGATCCCATTTGTCAATTTTGGCTTTTATTGCCGTTGTTTTTGGTGTTTTAGTCACGAAGTCTTTGCCTATGCCTATGTCCTGAATGGTATTGCCTAGGTTTTCTTCTAGGGTTTTTATGGTTTTAGGTCTTACATTTAAGTGTTTTGTCAGTCTGTTAGTGTGTTCCAGCAAAGAATTATAAATGACTGCTTAAACCAGTGGACAAAAGTTTGAAACAGGATAGTTACATAGTCTGATATTATCTACCCACAAAATATTAATTTCAAAGTTAAAATTATAACTTTTCAGTGAAAAAAACTGAGCACATACTACCTTAGTTAAATGATCCAAGATAACATTTTGGATGATGAGATGCAAATATATCATATGCTCCTTGACATAATGCATGAGAATTCAACATCCGTTTAGCAATATTTTTGTCAAAAATGCATAATCTTACCCTGAGGAAATATCAGACAATTTCTAAATTAGAAAAATTCTATAGATGTAAAATATTTCAATGTCGATCTACCTCAGAAGTGAATGAATGCTTATTGCCCTTAGCTATAAAATTTAAACTTCCTGCCACCTATGGTCAGTAGCATAATGTCTTCCCAAGTATCTCTGTCCAAATCTCCAGAACTTCTGAATAGGTTAGGTTACACGGCAGAGGGGAATTAAAGTTGCTAATTAACTTATATTAAAATAGGATATCCTGGTTATATAGGTGGGCTTAATATAATCGTGAGAGTCCTTAAAAGTGGAAGAGACACAGAGCATCAGTATTAGAGCTATTCTAGGTGAGAACAACCTGATGGGCCATTGTTGGCTTTAAAGATTGAAAAGGACCATGAGCCAAGGAATGCAGATAACCTCTAGAAGCTGGAAAAGAAAAGCAAGAAGACAGATTCTTCTGTAGAGCCTTAAGAAAAAAATGCAGCCTTGCCAACATCTTGATTTTAGCCGAGTGGAAACCATTCCAGACTTCTGGCCTTCAGAACTACAAGATAACAAATGTGTGCTGTTTTAGACACTAAGTGTGACAACCTGGTACCGTACTAATAGGAAACCAACAGACCACCTATCCTTCCCCAATTTTTGTAGTATTACCTGAGATCTTTTCCTTGAACTTTCTATATACATAGTTGAGAGGTTGGAGGTTTTCTTTTCCACAATGGTTGAACTAATTGGCACTCCCACCAACAGTGTAAAAGCATTCCTATTTCTCCACATGCTCTCCAGCATCTATTGTTTCCTGACATTTAAGTGATTGCTATTCTAACTGGCATGAGATGGTGTCTGATTGTGGTTTTGATTTGCATTTCTCTAATGACTAGTGATGATGAACTTTTTTCCCATATGTTGTTGGCCTCATAAATGTCCTCTTTTGAGAAGTGTCTGTTCATATCTATCACCCACTTTTTAATGTTTTTTTTTTTTTTTCTGGTAAATTTGTTTAAGTTCCTTGTAGATTCTGGATATTAGCCCTTTGTCAGATGGATAGATGGATAGATTGCAAAAATTTTTCTCCCATTCTGTAGGTTGCCTATTCACTCTGATGATAGTTTCTTTTGCTGCACAGAAGCTCTTTAGTTTAATTGGATACCATTTGTCAATTTTGACTTTTATTGCCATTGTTTTTGGTGTTTTAGTCACGAAGTCTTTGCCTATGCCTATGTCCTGAATGGTATTGCCTAGGTTTTCTTCTAGGGTTTTTATGGTTTTAGGTCTTACATTTAAATGTATAATCCATTTTGAGTTAATTTTTGTATAAGGTGTAAGGAAGGGGTCCAGTTTCAGCTTTCTACATATGGCTAGCCAGTTTGCCCAGCACCATTTATTAAGTAGGGAATCGTTTCCCCATTGCTTGTTTTTGTCAGGTTTATCAAAGATCAGATGGTTGTAGATATGTGGCATTATTTCTGAGGCCTCTATTCTGTTCCACTGGTCTATATATTTGTTTTGGTACCAGTACCATGTTGTTTACTGGCACCANTGCACAGAAGCTCTTTAGTTTAATTGGATACCATTTGTCAATTTTGACTTTTATTGCCATTGTTTTTGGTGTTTTAGTCACGAAGTCTTTGCCTATGCCTATGTCCTGAATGGTATTGCCTAGGTTTTCTTCTAGGGTTTTATGGTTTTAGGTCTTACATTTAAATGTATAATCCATTTTGAGTTAATTTTGTATAAGGTGTAAGGAAGGGGTCCAGTTTCAGCTTTCTACATATGGCTAGCCAGTTTGCCCAGCACCATTTATTAAGTAGGGAATCGTTTCCCCATTGCTTGTTTTGTCAGGTTTATCAAAGATCAGATGGTTGTAGATATGTGGCATTATTTCTGAGGCCTCTATTCTGTTCCACTGGTCTATATATTTGTTTTGGTACCAGTACCATGTTGTTTACTGGCACCAAACTGTACTGTAACTATGCAGTTACAGTAGCCTTGAAGCATAGTTTGAAGTCAGGTAGCATGATGACTCCAGCTTTGTTCTTTTTGTTTAGAATTGTCTTGGCTATGCGGGCTCTTTTTTGGTTCCATATGAAATTTAAAGTAGTTTTTCTAATTCTGTGAAGAAAGTCAATGGTAGCTTCATGGGGATGGCATTAAATCTATAAATTACTTTGGTCAGTGAGACCATTTTTCACGATATTGATTCTTCCTATCCATGAGCATTGCTTGTGTCCTCTCTTATTTCCTTGAACAGTGGTTTGTAGTTCTCCTTGAAGAGGTCCTTTATGTCCCTTTTAAGTTGGATTCCTAGGTATTTTATTCTCTTTGTAGCAACTGTGAATGGGAGTTCGCTCATGACTTGGCTCTATTTGTCTATTACTGATGTATAGGAATGCTTGTGATTTTTGCACATTGATTTGGTATCCTGAGACTTTGCTGAAGTTGCTTATCAGCTTAAGGAGATTTTTGGCTGAGACGATGGGGTTTTCTAAATATACAATCATATCATCTGCAAATACAGACAATTTGACATCTTCTCTTCCTATTTGAATACCATTTCTTTCTTTCTCTTGCCTGATTGCCCTGGTCAGAACTTCCAATACTATGCTGAATAGGTGGGGAGAGTGGGCATCCTTATCTTGTGCCAGTTTTCAAAGGGAATGCTTCAAGCTTTTGCCCATTCAGTATGATATTGATTGTGGGTTTGTCATAAATAGCTCTTATTATTTTGAGATACGTTCCATCAGTATCTAGTTTATTGAGAGTTTTTCGCATGAAGGGTGTTGAATTTTGTCAAAGGCCTTTTCTCCATCTATTGAGATAATCATGTGGCTTTTGTCATTGGTTCTGTTTATGTAATGGATTGCGTTGATTGATTTACAAATTGTGAACCAGCCTTGCATCCCAGGGATTAAGTCAGCTTGATCATGGTGGGTAAGCTTTTTGATATGCTGCTGGATTCGATTTGCCAGTATTTTATCGAGGATTTCTGCGTCAATGTTCATCAGAGATATTGGCCTGAAATTTTCTTTTTTGTTGTGTCTCTGCCAGGTTTTGGTATCCTAATGATGCTGGCCTCATTCTGTGAGTTAGGAAGGATTCCCTCTTTTTCTATTGTTTGGAATAGTTTCAGAAGTAATGGTACCAGCTCCTCTTTGTACCTCTGGTAGAATTCAGCTGTGAATCCATCTGGTTCTGGGCTTTTTTTGGTTGTTAGGCTATTAATTACTGCCTCAATTTCAAAATTTGTTATTTGTCTGTTCAGGGATTCGACTTCTTCCCGGTTAGTCTTGGGAGGGTGTATGTGTCTAGGAATGTATCCATTTCTTCTAGATTTTCTAGTTTATTTGCATAGAGGTGTTTATAGTATATAGTATTCTCTGATGGTAGTTTGTATTTCTGTGGGATCAGTGATGATATCCCCTTTATCATTTTTGTTGTGTCTATTTGATTCTTCCCTCTTTTCTTCTTTATTAGTGTGCCTAGTGGTCTATCTATTTTGTTAATCTTTTCAAAAAGCCAGCTCCTGGATTCATTGATATTTTGAAGTGTTTTTGTGTCTCTATCTCCTTCAGTTCTGCTTTGATCTTAGTTATTTATTGTCTTCTGCTAGCTTTTGAATTTGTTTGCTCTTACTTCTCTAGTTCATTTAATTATGATGGTAGGATGTTGATTTTAGATCTTCCTACTTTCTCCTGTGTGCATTTAGTGCTATAAATTTCCCTCTAAACACTGCTTTAATTGTGTCCAAGAGATTCTGGTATGTTGTGTCTTTGTTCTCATCAGTTTCAAATAACTTACTTATTTCTGCCTTAATTTCAATATTTACCCAGTAGTCATTCAGGAGCAGATTGTTGAGTTTCTATGTAGTTGTGCAGTTTTGAGTGAGTTTCTTAATCCTGAGTTCTAATTTGACGGCACTGTGGTCTGAGAGACTGTTTGTTATCATTTCTGTTCTTTTGCATTTGCTGAGGAGTGTTCTACTTCCAATTATGCAGTCAATTTTAAATAATGTGACGTGGTGCTGAGAAGAATGTATAGTCTGTTTATTTGGGGTGGAGAGTTCTGTAGATGTCTATTAGGTCTGCTTGGTCCAGAGCTGAGTTCAAATCCTGAATATTCTTGTTAATTTTCTGTCTCATCGATCTGTCTAATATTGACAGTGGGGTGTTAAAAGTCTCCCACTACTATTGCATGGGAGTCTAAATCTCTTTGTATGTGTCTAAGAACTTGTTTTATGAATCTAAGTGCTCCTGTATTTGGTGCATATAAATTTAAGACATTGGCTCTTCTTGTTGTATTGATCCCTTTACCATTATGTAATTTTTTAAAATCTTTTTTTAATCTTTTGTTGGTTTAAAGTCTGTTTTATCAGAAACTAGGATTGCAACCCCTGATTCTTCTTCTTATTATTATTATTTGCTTTCCATTTGCTTGGTAAATATTCCTCCATCCCTTTATTTTGAGCCTATGTGTTTCTTTGCAGGTGAGATGGGTCTCCTGAATACAGCACATCAATGGGTTTTGATTCTTTATCCAATTTGCCAGTATGTGTCTTTTACTTGGGTAATTTAGCCCATTTACATTTAAGGTTAATATTGTTATGTGTGAACTTTATCATCTCATTATGATGCTAGCTGGTTATTTTGCCTGTTAGTTGATGCAGTTTCTTCATAGTGTCGATTATCTTTACAATTTGGTATGTTTTTGCAGTGGCTGGTACTGGTTTTTCCTTTCCACATATAGTGCTTCCTTCAGGAGCTCTTGTAAGGCAGGCCTGGTGGTGATAAAATCTCTCAGAATTTGCTTGTCTGTAAAGGATTTTATTTCTGCTTCGCTTATGAAGCTTAGTTTGGCTAGATATGAAATTCTGGGTTGAAATTTCCTTTCTTTAAGAATGTTGAATATTGGCCCCTACTCTCTTCTGGCTTGTAGGGTTTCTGCAGAGTGATTGGCTGTTAGTCTGATTGACTTCCCTTTGTGGGTAGTGCAACCTTTTTCTATGGCTGCCCTTAACATTTTTTCCTTCATTTCAACCTTCGTAAATCTGATGATTATGTGTCTTGGAGTTCCTCTTCTCGAGGAGTATCTTTGTGGTGTTCTCTGTATTTCCTGAATTTGAATGTCAGTCTTTCTTGCTAGGTTGGGGAAATTCTCCTGAATAATATCCTGAAAAGTGTTTTCCTGTTTGGTTCTATTCTCCCTGTCACTTTCAGGTACACCAATCAAATGCAAGTTTGGTCTTTGTCTTTTCACATAGTCCCATACTTCTTGGAGGCTTTGTTTGTTCCTTTTCATTCTTTTTTCTCTAATCTTGTCTTCATGCCTTATTTCATTAAGTTGATCATCAGTCTCTTATATCCTTTCTTCTGCTTGATTGATTTCACTATTCATACGTGTTTATGCGTCGTGAAGTTCTCGTGCTGTGTTTTTCAGCTCCATCAAGTCATTTATGTTCTTCTCTAAACTGTTTATTCTAGTTAGCAATGCCTCTAACCTTTTTTTCAAGGTTCTTAGCTTCCTTGCATTGAATTAGAACATGCTCCTTTAGTTTGGAAGAGTTTGTTATTACCTACCTTCTGAAGCCTACTTCTGTCAATTTGTCGGACTCATTCCCCATCCAGTTTTGTTCCTTTGCTGGTGAGGAGTTGTGATCCTTTGGAGGAGAAGAGGCATTCTGGTTTTTGGAATTTTTGTGCTGGTTTCTCCTCATCTTCATGTATTTATCTACCTTTGGTCTTTGATGTTGGTGACCTAGGGATGGGGTTTTGGTGTGGACATCCTTTTTGTTGATGTTGATGCTATTCCTTTCTGTTTGTTAGTTTTCCTTGTAACAGTCAGGCCCCTCTGCTGCAGGTCTACCTAGAGTTTGCTGGAGGTTCACTCCAGACCCTGTTTGCCTGGGTATCACCAGCAGAGGCTGCAGAACAGCAAAGATTATTGCCTGTTCCTTCCTCTGGAAGTTTCGTCCCAGAGGGGCACCCACCAGATGCCAGCTAGAGTTCTCCTGTTTGAGGTGTCTGTCAAACCTTGCTGGGAGGTGTCTCCCAGTCACGGGACCCAGGGGTCAGGGACCCACTTGAGGAGGCAGTCTGTCCCTTAGCAGAGCTGGAGCACTGTGCTGGGAGATCTGCTGCTCTCTTTGGAGCCAGCAGGCAGGAATGTTTAAGTTTGCTGAAGCTGCACCAACAGCTGCCTCTTCCCCCAGGTGCTCTGTCCCAGGGAGATTTTATCTATAAACCCCTATTTGGGCTGCTGCCTTTCTTTCAGAGATGTCCTGCCCAGAGAGGAGGAATCTAGAGAGGCAGTCTGGCTACTGTGGCTTTGCTGAGCTGCAGTTGGCTCCACCCAATTTGAACTTCCTGGAGGCTTTGTTTACACTATGAGGGGAAAACTGCCTACTCAAACTTCCCCCCACCAAACTCGAGCCTCTCAGGTCTACTTCAGGCTGCTGTGCTGGCAGTGAGAATTTCAAGCCAGTGGATCTTAGCTTGCCGGGATCCTTGGGGGTGGGACCTTCTGAGTCAGACCACTTGGCTCCCTGGCTTCCGCCCTCTCTCTGAGGAAGTGAAGGGTTCTGTCTCACTGGGGTTCTAGGTGCCACTGGGGTATGAAAAAAAAAACTCCTGCAGCTAGCTCAGTGTCTACCGAAATGATCCCTTAGTTTTGTGCTTGAAACCCAGGGCCCTAGTGGCGTAAGTACCTGAGGGAATCTCCTGGTCTGCAGGTTGCAAAGATCATGAGAAAAGCATAGTGTCTGTACCAGAATGCACCATTCTTTAAAGCACAATTTCTCAAGGCTTCCCTTGGCTAGGGCAGGGATTTCCCAAACCCCTTGCACTTCCCAGGTGGGGTGATGCCCCACCCTTCTTTGGCTCACCATCTGTGGGATGCCCCCAGTGTCTAACCAGTCCCAGTGAGATGCACTGGGTACCACTGTTGTAAATGCAGAAATCACCTGCCTTCTGTGTTGATGTCACTGGGAGCTATGGACCAGAGCTGTTCCTGTTTGGCCATCTTGCCAGCCACATTCAGATTTTTCAATGCTTATTTCAATATTTTAGTGAGGCAGCTTCTCCATGTGTTAAATTGTTATATTGCATTTAATAGTATTATGAATAATTACAGTGTGTATATAACTACAAACTTCTCAAGAAGTTTCCAAATTATCGTTATCTGCTGAGTTAGTACATATATGAGACCAACTCCTTATCACTTTGACAGGAATAACAATCTATATACAACATATTTAGATCCCACTATTTTTTGCTCATATCCTTGCAGACGTGCTCCATCATCGATTGGAAATTTTGGTACAAAAACATACAAATCCAACCCAATATTTTTGTTTTCTTATAGGTGCTATGCATTTTTATTTATTGTATAGAAGAGATTTTTTAATCCTCAAATTTGTTTAGCTATATCAGCATATGTTTTTCCTATTTTTTTTTTCTGAAATAAAACAAATCCTGTTCAATTCCCATCTCAGCACTTCCTTCATGTCAGAAGTCATTAACTGTTCCACTATTGTATTCTCTATCATGGATACCTATTTTCCATATGTTGATATGCTATATCCTATCTTTCAAAAATTACTGGTTTATAAAAATATTTATTTTTCTGTTGAAGATTTTTGCTGCCTTTACCAA
Organism: Rhinopithecus bieti; assembly: GCF_001698545.2. Lineage (NCBI taxonomy): Eukaryota > Metazoa > Chordata > Mammalia > Primates > Cercopithecidae > Rhinopithecus > Rhinopithecus bieti. The sequence goes on from NW_016803348.1 coordinate 113,068, forward strand.
TCACATTTCCATTTTGTTATGCCATTTTATACTGTATTATAAAGTATATTCTGTGAGAAAGACCATTTCGCAGTTGAATTCTCAGTACCTAAAAGCATGGTTGAACCAATAATTGGTGCTCAATAAGTATTTGTTAAATGCATTAACTAACCTCATCATACAATTTTTGTTTCATAGATTATAGTTTTTTTCTTTTGTAATTTCTTGATTGTTAAGCATTTGCTGTACCAAAGTTTCTTCTATTAAAGGTACATGCATGTCTTCTTGTAATAACGTAGGGTTTAAAAACATTAGGCTCTGGAGTCTCATTGCCTGCACTCAAATCCCACATCTTGTTTTCTATTGATATTTCCTGGAAGATAGATGCATGATTACTAACTGCGTGACTTTGCGTAAATTATTTAATCTCTTTGTGCTTCAGACTCCTTATCAAAAAAGTAAAAATAATAATTATACAAACTTCATAGTGTTGTTGTTAGGTTTTAATCAAATAATTGTAGTTAAAATTTATTGTATGCTTGCCATATGTCAGATTCAGTGCTAAGCATTTTTATATGCATTGGTTTATTATAGTCTTATGGTAGGACAGTCAAATAGGAAACTGAAGCAATGGCCTAATTAACTAATCTGCTAAAGGTCACACCATCAGTAAAAAGCAGAAGTGGGATTTATTTCGTGCAGCTCTGCTCCAGAGCACATATTTTCAACTTTATAATATAATTTATATAAAGCACATAAAAGGGTACATAATTCAGAGTAAGCACTCCGTGAACATTTGATATTATTCTCCTATCCTTCTCCATATGTTTTTCACTTTCCCTCTTCCCCCTTCCTTCCTTTGTTCCTTTATTCCTCCCTTTTGGTTTTAAAACAATTTTTAATGTATCTCAGGTTACTTTGTTGTTACCTTACTCATATTGTGTTTAGGACTAGTGCTACCAGAACACAAACAAAGTATGTGTGGTGTGCTTTTTATTTGTTCCTTTTATATTAATTAATGTTAACATCATTCCTTCAGAAAGTGATCTCAGGGACTGGGCACCGAAATTGTCTACATTTTCTTTCATTATTGGATTCCTGAAGCGGATGGAAAAGGGCCAGAATCATATGGACATTCCATCAGGGAAATAGTTCACTGTACTCTTTCTTGGAAGTGAGGGGAAAATCTTTTGTTCATTCATTCATTGATTGATTTAACAAATATTGACTGTGTTGACAATGTGCTAGGTACTGTTCTAAGAAATGGGGAATATAACAATGAAGCAGACCATGTTGCAATGTGGAATACAGATACTGGGGCTCTGGAGCGAGCTTACAGTGAGAGCCAATTGTGCACATCTCTGCCCAAAACGCACATTCAGTAATGTTATGGTTGCTGCTTGAAATTGACTGTAATTGACAGATTTACACCACAAGAACTGGTAAACTCTAAAGATGAAACCTCTTTATCTTTAAAAATTGATTATTAAATATGTATTCATATGCCAACAGATTAAACCAAAGCATCAAAAACAGAAAATAAATCTAAAAATGAGGATAATTTGGAAGATTAAAAAGAAAAGGAATTAAGTGACTAC
>NW_016803348.1:115068-137020 GCF_001698545.2 Rhinopithecus bieti
ATCTTCATGTATTTATCTACCTTTGGTCTTTGATGTTGGTGACCTAGGGATGGGGTTTTGGTGTGGACATCCTTTTTGTTGATGTTGATGCTATTCCTTTCTGTTTGTTAGTTTTCCTTGTAACAGTCAGGCCCCTCTGCTGCAGGTCTACCTAGAGTTTGCTGGAGGTTCACTCCAGACCCTGTTTGCCTGGGTATCACCAGCAGAGGCTGCAGAACAGCAAAGATTATTGCCTGTTCCTTCCTCTGGAAGTTTCGTCCCAGAGGGGCACCCACCAGATGCCAGCTAGAGTTCTCCTGTTTGAGGTGTCTGTCAAACCTTGCTGGGAGGTGTCTCCCAGTCACGGGACCCAGGGGTCAGGGACCCACTTGAGGAGGCAGTCTGTCCCTTAGCAGAGCTGGAGCACTGTGCTGGGAGATCTGCTGCTCTCTTTGGAGCCAGCAGGCAGGAATGTTTAAGTTTGCTGAAGCTGCACCAACAGCTGCCTCTTCCCCAGGTGCTCTGTCCCAGGGAGATTTTATCTATAAACCCCTATTTGGGCTGCTGCCTTTCTTTCAGAGATGTCCTGCCCAGAGAGGAGGAATCTAGAGAGGCAGTCTGGCTACTGTGGCTTTGCTGAGCTGCAGTTGGCTCCACCCAATTTGAACTTCCTGGAGGCTTTGTTTACACTATGAGGGGAAAACTGCCTACTCAAACTTCCCCCCACCAAACTCGAGCCTCTCAGGTCTACTTCAGGCTGCTGTGCTGGCAGTGAGAATTTCAAGCCAGTGGATCTTAGCTTGCCGGGATCCTTGGGGTGGGACCTTCTGAGTCAGACCACTTGGCTCCCTGGCTTCCGCCCTCTCTCTGAGGAAGTGAAGGGTTCTGTCTCACTGGGGTTCTAGGTGCCACTGGGGTATGAAAAAAAAAACTCCTGCAGCTAGCTCAGTGTCTACCGAAATGATCCCTTAGTTTTGTGCTTGAAACCCAGGGCCCTAGTGGCGTAAGTACCTGAGGGAATCTCCTGGTCTGCAGGTTGCAAAGATCATGAGAAAAGCATAGTGTCTGTACCAGAATGCACCATTCTTTAAAGCACAATTTCTCAAGGCTTCCCTTGGCTAGGGCAGGGATTTCCCAAACCCCTTGCACTTCCCAGGTGGGGTGATGCCCCACCCTTCTTTGGCTCACCATCTGTGGGATGCCCCAGTGTCTAACCAGTCCCAGTGAGATGCACTGGGTACCACTGTTGTAAATGCAGAAATCACCTGCCTTCTGTGTTGATGTCACTGGGAGCTATGGACCAGAGCTGTTCCTGTTTGGCCATCTTGCCAGCCACATTCAGATTTTCAATGCTTATTTCAATATTTTAGTGAGGCAGCTTCTCCATGTGTTAAATTGTTATATTGCATTTAATAGTATTATGAATAATTACAGTGTGTATATAACTACAAACTTCTCAAGAAGTTTCCAAATTATCGTTATCTGCTGAGTTAGTACATATATGAGACCAACTCCTTATCACTTTGACAGGAATAACAATCTATATACAACATATTTAGATCCCACTATTTTTTGCTCATATCCTTGCAGACGTGCTCCATCATCGATTGGAAATTTTGGTACAAAACATACAAATCCAACCCAATATTTTGTTTTCTTATAGGTGCTATGCATTTTATTTATTGTATAGAAGAGATTTTTTAATCCTCAAATTTGTTTAGCTATATCAGCATATGTTTTCCTATTTTTTTTTTCTGAAATAAAACAAATCCTGTTCAATTCCCATCTCAGCACTTCCTTCATGTCAGAAGTCATTAACTGTTCCACTATTGTATTCTCTATCATGGATACCTATTTTCCATATGTTGATATGCTATATCCTATCTTTCAAAATTACTGGTTTATAAAATATTTATTTTCTGTTGAAGATTTTGCTGCCTTTACCAATCACATTTCCATTTTGTTATGCCATTTTATACTGTATTATAAAGTATATTCTGTGAGAAAGACCATTTCGCAGTTGAATTCTCAGTACCTAAAAGCATGGTTGAACCAATAATTGGTGCTCAATAAGTATTTGTTAAATGCATTAACTAACCTCATCATACAATTTTGTTTCATAGATTATAGTTTTTTTCTTTTGTAATTTCTTGATTGTTAAGCATTTGCTGTACCAAAGTTTCTTCTATTAAAGGTACATGCATGTCTTCTTGTAATAACGTAGGGTTTAAAACATTAGGCTCTGGAGTCTCATTGCCTGCACTCAAATCCCACATCTTGTTTTCTATTGATATTTCCTGGAAGATAGATGCATGATTACTAACTGCGTGACTTTGCGTAAATTATTTAATCTCTTTGTGCTTCAGACTCCTTATCAAAAAAGTAAAATAATAATTATACAAACTTCATAGTGTTGTTGTTAGGTTTTAATCAAATAATTGTAGTTAAAATTTATTGTATGCTTGCCATATGTCAGATTCAGTGCTAAGCATTTTATATGCATTGGTTTATTATAGTCTTATGGTAGGACAGTCAAATAGGAAACTGAAGCAATGGCCTAATTAACTAATCTGCTAAAGGTCACACCATCAGTAAAAGCAGAAGTGGGATTTATTTCGTGCAGCTCTGCTCCAGAGCACATATTTTCAACTTTATAATATAATTTATATAAAGCACATAAAAGGGTACATAATTCAGAGTAAGCACTCCGTGAACATTTGATATTATTCTCCTATCCTTCTCCATATGTTTTCACTTTCCCTCTTCCCCTTCCTTCCTTTGTTCCTTTATTCCTCCCTTTTGGTTTTAAAACAATTTTAATGTATCTCAGGTTACTTTGTTGTTACCTTACTCATATTGTGTTTAGGACTAGTGCTACCAGAACACAAACAAAGTATGTGTGGTGTGCTTTTATTTGTTCCTTTTATATTAATTAATGTTAACATCATTCCTTCAGAAAGTGATCTCAGGGACTGGGCACCGAAATTGTCTACATTTTCTTTCATTATTGGATTCCTGAAGCGGATGGAAAAGGGCCAGAATCATATGGACATTCCATCAGGGAAATAGTTCACTGTACTCTTTCTTGGAAGTGAGGGGAAAATCTTTTGTTCATTCATTCATTGATTGATTTAACAAATATTGACTGTGTTGACAATGTGCTAGGTACTGTTCTAAGAAATGGGGAATATAACAATGAAGCAGACCATGTTGCAATGTGGAATACAGATACTGGGGCTCTGGAGCGAGCTTACAGTGAGAGCCAATTGTGCACATCTCTGCCCAAAACGCACATTCAGTAATGTTATGGTTGCTGCTTGAAATTGACTGTAATTGACAGATTTACACCACAAGAACTGGTAAACTCTAAAGATGAAACCTCTTTATCTTTAAAATTGATTATTAAATATGTATTCATATGCCAACAGATTAAACCAAAGCATCAAAACAGAAAATAAATCTAAAAATGAGGATAATTTGGAAGATTAAAAAGAAAAGGAATTAAGTGACTACTGTAAGGGATAATTGGAAGGACAGCCGAGAAAGGAATGAGGCCAATAGACCCAAGTTCAGGCAAGCTGATTTATCGTGAGTCCTGCCAGGCTACCTCTTGACAAAAGCAGAGGAGGCAGCCCCGCTTACAGGATATAGCAAGGTTTTATAGGGCATAGAACGGCGTTAGGGTGAAGGAAAAAGAAAAGGGTGGCGGGTCCTTTGTGCCAGGTGTCTTGCTGCTTCTTGGAGATGTTTTTCTTGCCAGTTCTATTGTGTAAGGTAGCTTTCTTGACCACATCCTAGAAAAGCTGACCTCTGGTCAGACAGTTACAGGTGGGTTTGGGATACGAGGTTTTACTTTTGGTCTACAGGAGGGGGAAACAGTTCAGTCGGGTGGACCCTAACAACTACAACTAAACTGAAAAGAAGATACAACACAAACAAAAGAAGTACAGTAAATGAGGCAATGTAGAAGATCAGAGTAACAGTATAATATAAAATTATAAATATGCCTGAACAAAAGATTTAATCAAACTAATGCCCATAAAAGAAATAAGTCCATTGATTAAATGACTGTTATGCTGTTACATCTCAAGTGAACTGTTTATAGGTTTCCCTCTTAATTTTGTAGTGTCAGTGAAGTATTTTTCTTCTACTTTTTTATTTCAAAAGTAATATATTTTTTCTTTTTTAACTTCAACTTTTATTTTAGGTTTGGGCTATGTGTGCAGATTTGTTGCGTGGGTATATTGCATGATGGTGAGATTCAGGATATGAATGATCCCATCACCCTGATAGTAGCATAGTCACTACAATAGGTAGTTTTTCACCCTTTATCCCCTTCCTTCCCTCTCCATCTAGTAGTTCCCAGTGTCCATTGTCCCCATCTTTATATCCATGTGTAGTCAAATTTAAGTTCACTAGCTTTCTTACTATGATAAAATTATGAAAGAAAGCAGGTTATATTAAATAATCACCTTAACAGTGGAATTCTACTTAATAGTATAATAAATTTCAAATATAATCTAAAAATATATAAACAAACATATTCACACAGCTTGTTACAGAAAAAAAACTTCTTTAGTACAAATATTAAAGTTTGATATTTGCATGCAATGTATGGAATAGTTTCAAAACAATAAGCATATGCAGTGGAAAACATATTGCTAGGGATATCCTACTCTGGCATCCTTTTATTCTTATTTTAATAAATGTACAAATCAATGTTTAAAAATGATTAATTATGTGTGTATTAGAATTACAGTTTCATTGCCCATACAAACCAAGAGATATTAATATTGTCCCAAACTAGAATGATCAATTTTAATGACTTGTGTGAAAGTGAGAACCACTTTAATGCAACAATGCCTTTTGTGAAGTCTAAATTAAAAGTTCTAAAGAAAATAGTGAAGACTATAATAAAACAATCTATAGATACATTGGAAAACAAAAGAAGAGTGTTCTTAAAGGCTCAGAACACAGAAGACCATTAAGGTTGAATAAAGAGAAACAAAACTGCAGGAAATTCTAGGTTAAAACGCATCCAAGACAGAACTTTCATGAATATGGAGTTTTTAGATACAGCTCCAAGATCAGAGTTACAATATACAGAAACAGGAGACAACCCAGGGGAGTTATTTGAGGTAAACTGGGAAGCTGATTTTGGATCAGCTGAACCCGAGAGTACCCACTACACCTCTGCTGATAAGATCAAGGACACACATGCTCAGAAGATTTGGTCCTAAGACCTTGTTTAGATGCAGTTGTTTCCATGCCCTCCCAGTCACAGCAAACATGTTTCTAATAATCAAAACTCACATCCATCACACTGGTAAAAATTTAAAAAATTAATGATATCTGATGTTGGCTGACAACAGATGCAGGAAACAAATATTTTCATACAGTGTTAGGGATGCAATGATACGGCTTATTTAAAGTGAATTTGGGAGATCTGGAGCAAGATGGCCGAATAGGAACAGCTCCAGCCTCCAGCTCCCAGCACGAGCAACGCAGAAGATGGGTGATATCTGCATTTTCAACTGAGGTACTGGGTTCATCTCACTGGGTAGTGTGGGACAATCGGTGCTCATCAGCTGGTGCAGCCCAACCAGCGACAGCTGCAGCAGGGTGAGGCCTTGCCTCACTTGGGAAGTGCAAGCGGGAAGGGAATCCCTTTAGAAACTGAGACACACAACACTTGGAAAATCGGGTCACTCCCACCCTAATACTGTGCTTTACCAAGGGTCTGAGCAAACGGCACACTGGGAGATTATATACCACACCTGGTCGGGAGTGTCCCACACCCACAGAACCTCCCTTATTGCTACCACAGCAGTCAGAGATCTAACTGCAAGGCAGCAGCGAGGCTGGGGGAGGGGCGCCCACCATTGCTGAGACTTAAGTAGGTAAACAAAGCCACCTGGAAGCTTGAACTGGGTGGAGCCCACCACAGCTCAAGGAGGCCTGCCTGTCTCTGTAGACTGCACTTCTGGGGACAGGGCACAGCTAAACAAAAAGCAGCAGAAACCTCTGCAGATGTTAATGACCCTGTCTGACAGCTTTGAAGAGAGCAGTNTGTAAGAAACCTGCACGTTGTGCACATGTACCCTGGAACTTAAAGTATAATTAAAAACGAAAAAAAGAAAAAAAAAGTGAATTTAGGAATGCCAGTCAAATTGAAATGTGCATTATGTTCCACTTGACCTTTTCATTTCTACAAATATAATTTATTGAAATAAATACATCCATGAGTAAAAAGTGGTGAAAGTATTATATTCATTGTAACTTTGTTATAGGAAAAGTTTAGAAACAACATATTTGGTCATAAACAGACAAAAATTTAAATGAATTATAGCAATATTAATAATCAAATGTGTAATGTGATAACATCTTAATAATGGCAAAATATATCTAACGCTTGAAGTCTGCCAGTTTCTGTTATAAAGTTTATCCCTATGAATTCACTTAATACTAGGAGAAAATACTATGATTATCACTATTCCCATTTTTAGGTGAAGAAACTGGGGAAAAAGCAAGTAACTGGCCCAAGATCATCAGCAGGGAAGTAGCAAGGGCAAGATTTAAAGTCAGACAGTCTGACTTCAGAGGCTTTACGGCAACCTCTGTGCTATAACAAAATAAAGCCATTCTAATCAATAGGAAGAGTCTAATTATTAGACAGTGTTCTATAACATGTTCATGTGAAAAGCAAAACTTTAATAGAAAAGTATCTATTCGTAGTGGTGTCTTCTGGGTTCAGGACTAGATTATGTTGTAAGGTGATGAAAACCTTTTACATTTTACTACTTTTATTGTTTGAATCTTTTACAGAACAAATATATTCATGTTGTACTCAAATAATTAATAGAAACAAAGAACAACGGGATCTATGCATTATTTACATTAGTCAAATCCTACGAAAACTTTTGAAAGCCACATGCTTAGAAAGCTTCATATTTTCACATAACAGACAGAAGTTAGACCCTATTCTATAATTTAAGAGATTACTATCTACATGTAAGTATATGTGATTATCTACATGTGAATTCTTATAGGGTACCAATCAACAATTTAAAATAACACATTTTTAATTATAAAATTATATAATGGTGATTACTTGCCCCTGAATCGTAGTAGTGACATAGTTACAGGAAACAAGCATGAGGGGAGGCTTCTGGGCAGCTGGAATAGGGATATTTCTTGATTTGGGTGCTGGTTACAAGAATACATTCAGTTTTTAAAAATTCAATGAATTTTATATTTATGCACACTTTTTTCAACAGGAAGGAGTTAAAGCTGCTGACTGGCTATTCATTTCTGACCCTGGGAGAAAAGAAGAGGGCAAGTGACCCAATATTATCTCCTTGTCAACATGATAACTGAACCTATGGGCAAGTGGTCTATTCATATTTCTAGAAAAGTCTTTATGAAAAGTTCTTAACAGAATGTCCTTGGTAAAGGATTGCCTGTAGAAAACATTAATAAATTAAGAATCTAAGGATTTATAATGCTGGCATCCCTAGAAAATGTCCCTTAAACTGAGGTATAATATGGCAATATTTTATAGACTAAATATTCCTCCTGCTGTGTGAGGCAACCAAGCAAAACTCCACCAGGAGGCCTCATCTTCTATTTGAACCGGAGACTACATCGCAAACATGGAAAGTGCCAGGGAACTGGTTGACTCGTGGATAACACCCCAGGGTTGTCTGAGCCTCTTGGTTGCTGGAATTCTTGAAATTATTAGTATATTTCAGAACTGGTAAAGCTTTTGAACCATGTTTCTTTGCCAGTCTGAGACTTTGTGTGAGTATAGATTGGCAGTGCAAGAAGAACTATGCTTTAATCTCATAAATCTTAATGGGTTGGGTCAGTTTTAGCGATAAAAAGTATGCAAAAAATATAGTGAAGCTCTAATTACAAGTTGAACCCTACCCATTTATGATAGGACACAGCAAATCTTTGATGCAATGGAATGTGGAGGAAGTACATTTAGATATGAGGGAAATGGCTAAGTGGATTGATAAAGGGTGGCTGGAAGAGGGGAAGATAGAACAATTTCTATTCCCTGGCTAGTACTAGTTGTGCTGATAAAGTACGACCTTTAAGTTCCCTTCAAGCAAAGAACAATAAAATCTATGTATTGCTTATAATTACCAAATCCTAAGAAAAAAAATTCCAAATCCTGCTGTTCTTTGTTGTGAGACTTTTCTTTCCCGTCATGGAAGACCTACTTGTATTTCCATGACTACTTGGAATGATGTCCCACTTCTTCACAAAGCAGCATAAACAAGGCCACTGATTACTTAAAAAATACACAAATAACTGGAGGATAAGATCGGGTGACTACTAAATCCCAAGGATATTCTGTGCAAATTTTCAAATGTTGTACATAAAAATACCAGCAGAAGCTAGGTAAATCATTATTTGCAGGGTTTCTTCAACTGTCTAGGAAATCTCACTGATTGTAGAGCAATGTAAGTTGAAGGCCAATCCCCAGTGGCTGAAAACTTCTATAAGCAGGTATTTTCATGTTGTATAATAATTAATCTATATAACTGGTAAAAGTAGAAGCATAGCAACCCTCTCCTGAGAGAGGTAATTTCCCTATCTATTCACTCACAAGTGTCATATGTCTCCTCATGCTCCAGGCATGATATGTGTGACCAACCCAAAGTTGTCTATTTGATGATCAGAAAGACACAATCAATTTAATGTTTCTGGCACAGATAATGAAAGATGTGCTACTTTGGAGAGTTTCTGTCTCCTGTTCTCCTTATTTGTCTTGGATGATGTCAGAAACATTCATATAGGGGTCAAACAGCACAGCCAAATTTCACTCAGAAATTAGAAATGGGATGTTAAAATCCATACTTTGGGAAGTGGACAAGGTCACAGAAGGGAATCACCGCATACAGGAGCAGTGTATTAGTTTGTTCTCACACTGCTAATAAAGACATATTTGAGACTTGGCAATTTATAAGGGAAAGAGGTTTAATTGACTGACAGTTCAGCATGGCTGAGAAGACCTCGGGAAACTTACAATCATGGCAAAAAGGGAAGCAAACTCGTCTTTCTTCTCATGGCAGCAGCAAGGAGAAGTGCTCAGCAAAAAAGGAAAGGCCCCTTAGAAAACCATCAGATCTCATGAGAACGCCCTATCATGAGAGCAACTGCATGGGTATAACAGCCCCTGTGATTCAATTATCTCCCACTGGGGACCTCCCACAACTCGTGGGGACTATAGAAACTACAACTCAAGATGAGATTTGGGTGAGGACACAGTCAAACCATATCAAGCAGGTAGCTTCACTGACTATAGAGCCAATCAAATAAAGCCCTCAGCAAACTTTTCCAGCTTCATTGCTGCATGTTCTGTGTCTCATGAATTGCTTTCCATTGAAGCAAAGTAAGTTGTCTGGTTCACTGATGAGAGTTTCTGGATTATGTCACTTGTTTGGAAAACAACAACAGTACACCCTGCGGATGGGGAAAGCTTAATGGAAGAAGATAAGGACACACCTGAACATTGGACAGAGATGAAAGCAGTTCAGAGATTATTCACTTACAGCCAATGGCCTTGTTGCTGTTGTCAAGGGAATGGGAACACGTTGAAAATAAAACAAAACAAAACAAAACAACAACAAAATCATTTCTGTGGGAATTTAAAGAAGAATTCAAGTGTGCCATGTACATAACTACCAGAAATAACTAGTTGTTGACTCAGAAGAGATTTGGAATGAGACAGATTCTTTAGTTAGATTTCCAGGATTATCATCTGCTTCTTGAAGTGAGCAGGCACTGAGTTCTCAGGCCATGCGCTGAAGGGCTAATGAGATAAGAAACTGCACCCCGAAGTCAGTCAACAGACAAAATCATTTAAAAATGTCTGTGGAAATACTACTACTTCTCACAGCATGGATGAATGTGCAAGACATTACCACTAAGTGAAATAAACCGGTAACAGAATGACAAATACTACATGATTCCACTCATATGAGGTATGAAAAACTCTTAGAAGCAGAAAATAGAATGGTAGTTACCAAAAGTTAAAAGGAGGGGAAAATGGGAGTTCTTCAATTAGAATAAAGTTTCAGTTATGCAAAATAAATAAGTTCAAGAATAACACCGTTGGACATCTCTCTCAGATCTGGGTGCTAACTAATGGTCAATATTGAAAGAAAATCCTTGGACTTCTTTGGTTTGAAAAAGGAATATTGACTTCTTAGTAATCTGTAATCTAAAGCATACAAGAGACACATTGCCTTGATTGACAGTGTAAGGTTTACTAATGTATGGTGTGTCAAACCCTACATCAATCTCTCTATCATAGCTACATGGTGTGTTAGAGGGTTTGTAATTTATTGATAGAAGTAAGTGAAAGCTAGACTTATGCAAACGATGCTTCCAAGGATAAGGAAATGCTATGAGAGGTTGGATTGAATCCTCCCATTGATTAAAAACATGTTAAAATGGATTGTCCAGAGAAGAAAGTGAATTTGACCTTATAAATACTGCATTGTTCAATTAAGTGTCTCCATCAAATCATATAAAATGTGCAATTGAAGATAAACACTAATTAAGTGGAATAAATGTATCAAAAGACATTTAAATAAATATTTTCACTATGAATATATTTTATTCCTAGTCCCTATTAGGTAGTTGAAATCTTGTTGATTTGAACAAGATCTATGAAATATGATATTCATAAAATAAACTTTCATAACCTTATATCCAGAAATACACATATGTAATATTTTAGTCTATTTCCTACACTTCTTTTGGGTTTGTTTTTTTAAGGTATTAGATGCTTTCTTTGTTAAAAGATAGTAAGACAAATAATAATGATTAGAGAAATGTGTGGCAAGAAGATATTAACTGAGTTCAGACAGTGAATTGGTTGAAGCTGTTAAAGCAACTGGCCAGAAATACATTTCTCCCCCAATACCAGGAGATTGCACCCAGGGGAAATAAAAAGAAGACTAATGATTGAAATGAATGTTCTTGTGAACATAATAATTGAACCACAAGGTAGACTAATGATATTTACTAGAATAAGCCTTCTTTATTTAATTCTTTAGTAGGATATCCCTGAATAAGTATTGCTTATAAATAAATACAGAATATATGAATTTATGAGGCATGACTCCCTGAAAACTGTCATACAAACTGGTGTATAAAATGGAGATATTTTAGGAGATCGAGACCATCCTGGCTAACACGGTGAAACCCCGTCTCTACTAAAAATACAAAAACTAGCCGGGCGAGGTGGCGGGCGCCTGTAGTCCCAACTACTTGGGAGGCTGAGGCAGGAGAATGGCGTAAACCCGGGAGTCGGAGCTTGCAGTGAGCTGAGATCTGGCCACTGCACTCCAGTCCGGGTGACAGAGCGAGACTCCGCCTAAAAAAAAAAAGGAGATATTTTATAGACTGAACACTCACTGTGCTGTGGTATATAACACTGTAAAAACCCTCCTTGGAGACCTCATTACTTGCTCTGGGCCAGAAGTAAGCATCTAATGCAGGAAGAAGGGTCCTACGACACCACTTTCAATGTCCCAGACCTTCTTTGATTAAGTTTGTTGATTGCCTATATTCATGAAATTGTTAGTAATTCATGGTGATAATAAGTAAGATCTCTGTTTTTAGAAAATAAATTCAGATTTAATGTATAAAATATAATATGCATAAAAATAAACTTTCACAACTTTATATCCAGAAATACACATATACAATATTTTAGTCTATTTCATACAATTATTTTGACTTTATTTTTTAACATACAAGTCCTGGAGAGGAATATAATATTATTTTCAAGAAAGTAACTCATTGTATTGGGAGTGAGAACTGTTTCATGTAGGAAAACATTGTGAAGAGTTCTTTTCATGTAAGAAGGAAACCACTCCCATTCTACCTTACCCTCTAGGGCATACTTATGATGAGTAGAATAAACAAAATGCAAGTCGAGTACCTTGTGAAACATAAACTGTGTACCAGGCACTAAGCTAACTGCTTTATACATGTCAGCCCATTTAATTTTCCCAGAAATCCTGTGAGGTAGCTACTAATAGTAACCCAATTTAAGGGAAAAGGAAAGAAAGACAGGAAGATGCTAAGTAACCTGATCCAAGCGCCACAATTAATACTGGAAAAGTTGGCAAACTTATAAGATGATCTCCTAGGATTGTGAAGGTCAGCAACATAGCCGGGAAATGGGCAACTTGAGGGTTGAAAACTAACCAGAATGAAGTTCAATGAGGTGAATATGGCCAAGGAATTTCTAAAATCTAGTGTGCCTTATATTTAATTTTATACTAACTTTTATACTATACAAAAAAGTACTCCCCAACCCTGTCTATAACCCCAAGTTGTGAGCAGGAGTCTATTAAATATAACTCCTTTTGGAGAGATATTTTTCAAATATCAAGGTAGAGGACTTGTAATGTTTGAATTACTGTAGGGCAGAGATAAATAAGCAGCTATAAGTGATGAGGCAGGAACAGAAAAAAATCATCTATATTCAGGAAAATCCTGGGCACACTGTCATGGGGGAGATAGGTGGATATTGAATTCTCTAAAATACAAGAAATAGGGACAACTTTATTTGCATATAATAGCTGCATTGATCAAGCGTGACTTGTGATATTTGTATGCTGCTAACCTTTTAATTCTAATATTTGAAGCTAAATTTCTCCCTTTCCTTTGGATGAAATTTGGACGGAATAAATCATACTACTTTTCTAATTGATTTCTAATAATAAAAATGGTATAGTAATTAATTTGTTCAGCCTAATAATAAACAAAATGTAAAATTTCCAATAAGGATGCCTCGTTGACTTCTTTTCTCTTTCCCAGCTCACTCTGCAATATCTTCATCTCCAGCTTGTCATTCTCAGCTCCCATCCTCACCAGGATTGTGGGTGAGCAAGTTTAGAGTGGCAGAAAGAGGCAGGGAAAGTCCTACTTCTCTTTTTAGGGTTGTCATGAGGTGTTCCTTGGACTAGACAGAGTTTTAACCTGACCCTTACTTTTCTGAGTGTTATTATGGGCTCTTCGGAGACACCAACTTATTGCTATGAATCTCTTAACAAACTTTCTCTTCATGCGGGGAAGTTTATCTCTGGCTGCTGCTGGCTCTTTCCTTGGCCATGAGAAATCTGACATGTGTCACTCACCCCTAGCTTCACCATTAAAACTAATTCATCTTTTGTCCAGAAAGACTCTAGGAGTGTCAGTTGGCGAGTGACACCAACTCTCCTTCCCTCTGCTGTCAGAAACCAGCCAACCAGGTCCTTCCACTTCAGATGTCTCAGGTGTGTCTGTGAGGCAGACCCAAGTTCACTGTGTTCTCCAAAGTATTAGGCTCATATATTAAACTTTTTGCACATCTCTTTTAATCCCCTATCCTAAAGCACGATTTGAAGGGCAAGCACACTTCCTCCATCTTACAAGTGTGTAGGACTCACCACACATCAACAAACTGTTCTCTCTAATCCTGGATCATTTTTTTTTCCCCAGGCTGAGGATAAGTGTTCCTAATAAGGGTTAATAACTCCCGTTTACAATTTCTACATGGTGGTCTCAATAATAGTCTTGAGGATTCAGCTGAAACTAAAACCGGAATAGTTCCATAGTGTTATAACATCCTGTCACATAATTATTAGGAAGGTAAACCCCAAAGGCAAGAGTATCTAGGAATAGTCAAGCACGTGACACTCATTATATTTAAGGGTTTGAAATTGGAATTGTACTGAAAAATTAGTTTTTTTTTTTCCTGATGTCATTTAAGGTTATATTGTATTCATTCATATAAATAAATAGTCTCTTCAAAGTTCATAGCACGATATGCTCTTTTCAAGAAAGATTTTTCAGTGGTGACTCTTGATCTGTTTAAGATGTAGCACAATTAATTTAACCTATAACCTGGTGTTAGACAATTATAAAATTTCCACTCCTTTTTGTATTAAGGTAATATTTTGATGTTTTATCTTTCCTTGCATTTATTAGTACTCTCTAGAATACTCTTAGACTGAGAATGAATGGACTTTAAAAATGATCATTTTTCTGCTCTTAATGAATATTGGTAATTTTCTCCTAGAATGCTGGTCTTGCTTCATAGTTATTCCAGAGTGCATAGAAATTTCCAGCTAGCAATATGCCATTAATTTGTACTGTGTTTTGGGTTTTAAAATGTTCATATTTTTGTAGTAAAATATGTTATTTCCTTTGTATTTCTTCTAAGATATTCTTTCTGGGACCATATAAATATTCACATATATTTTATACCATTTGAAATATTTTTCATGTTTTGTAACTCTATATATTGTAAATTATTCATTTAAAATCCCTATTCAAATGAAAGGTGACACTTCATTTTTATGGGCTGCTTTTTCCTTGCTTTATGAACACATAAATTTACTTCTCAAAGTGTATATATTACATTGAAAATCAAGTTGAAGTTTGTAAATATATCAAGCATACATTCACTCCTAGAAAATATTAAATATACATTATACCACTTAGATTGTCATTACTTCCTGCATTTTATAAATTTGATAGAAAATTTGTCATACAGTTGTTTACAATTCTTTATGTACATATGTTTCTAGAGTTAATTCTTAAATATTTGGGCTGTGCAAAGATAACAGGTTTCTCAATTTCCTGTGACACCTAACAATACCCTATGAGTGTATACTTCATATTAATGCATATTAATGTATATTTCATATTAATTATTCTGTAACTTAAATATTCCTTTGATATTAATAGTCACTTCTGGTTTAATGCCTTCAACCATTTTGAAGGAAGAATTGATTTCCAGTAGTTAATGAAACCTATATCTTCTGGAAAGACTTCATTAAGAGAAGCATAAGGAAAGTACCAGGGGAAGAAGTTAGTTCTGAGTCCTTTCTAACGTGAGACATAACTGGCTCTAGGCATTCTGAGCCCACCTTTATTCTGCCCCCAGCTATATATTCCTTGGGGTTTATGAGGTTTTTGACTCTTGAACAATATTAGTGGAAATTAGGCACGGGTTATTTAAGCTAGATAGTTTGCCATTCTTCAGAAATGTACAAAAACATTTCACATTCTTAACCAGGAACTTCACCATACATTATCTTGTAAGCATTTGTGAAAAAATTGATAATTGGAACATGGTTATTCTGGCAGCTTAAAGAAATTGAGGCCCTCCTACTTATCATGAAGCAAAGTCTCATACCTGAGAGAAAATGAATAAATGCCAAAAATAACAGGATGATAATTGATGTCATCATCAAGGAGAGCTTACATCTGATGGGGCACCCTAAGAGCTTTTATTATAATGGTAGCTTCTCTATTTCTTGTGAAGGAATGTTCTTTCATCTGCAGAAATCGAAAGACCTAAATATGGCTGAGGGATCACATGGATGTAGCTGAGATCCAACTGGGGAGGGGATGTGAACTTTGCCATTTGCCTCCATATGTTTTTCACAATTTTTGGACCTCTTCATTCTGCTAGGGAACTACGGCTAAACTGCTCATTAAATATTCCACCAAGAATGCTAATATTCAAACACTGTTACCACCTTTTGAAATAATCACTGATTTTTTTAGGGCAGTTTCAGAAATCTGCCGGTTATGTTTCTTGGAGGACAGAGGAGGAAATCAACACTTGCTATTTATAATAGCTTGGGATTAGACCCACTTTAATGTCTTACATAAATGAGATGTATTTCTTAAATAATTTTTGATAAAATGTATTTGGAAGACATGTTTTTTTCTGATAAAGACAACACAAATCTTTAATGGGTAATATTTTCTATTAGTTCAGCTATAAAATGATATGGCATAATAAGTAATTTAGTGTCTTTTTTATTTCCATAAAGGAAAGGTTTTTCTTTGATGATATACAATTATTAGACCTTAAATTAGCAATTGTGGGCTCCAACGAAGTGAGCCCTCTAATCTTCAAGAATTAGTCAATGACAAGGGGCCTTGGCTTAATTCGTTTGTGCTGCTATAACAATATGCCTGAAACCGAGTAATTTATAAATAAATAGAAATGTATTCCCTCAGAGTTCTGGAGGCTAGAAAGTCCAAGATCAAGGCATTGGCAACTGGTAAGGGCCTTCTTCCTGCGTCATCACATGGCAGGAGGTCAAAGGGCACAAGAGAGCAAATCCTTTTTTGAGAGCCCTTTATATCCTGCCCTCAAGACCTAAACACCTCCCATTTGGCTCCTCCTGCCAATGCTGTCACATTGGAGATTAAGTTTCCAACATATAAATTCTATGAGATACATTCAAAGTGTAACAGACCTTAAACAATTTTTATAAATCAAATAATAGAATTGGCTCTTAAAATGATGCAACTGCCTTAATAAATCATTTGTGTTTGCATATTCTAAGCTGGTTTCAGCCTATAATATTTCTTCATTCATATATCCTGTATATTAAGTTGCCATAGTAATTTCTTAAAAGATATTTTTTATATATTTTACCACAGTTTAGCGTTCTTCTAAGGCTCCTTACTCCTAACACAAAGTCCAAGCTCTTTAATCTGACATTCAAGTTTTTCCACCAACAGAACCCAATTGATCTCATAATTCTTGTCTTTTTCAATTCTTGATAGTTAGCTTTTCCACTAAAAAACTGAAGTGATTAAGGAGAATAAACCCATACTCATGACTTTTAAAGAGAGTAGCTGAAACACTTGAAAAGTGACATAAAGTTCCGATTTATATGAGTTTTCAAAAACAAAAATCACATCTTCAATTAATTAGTCCTACAGAAATATGATATTTCCATATGATAAGCTATGCTGCATATCCTGTGGCTTTTTGGAGCACCTTTCTAGTCTACTCTAACCTATTTTACAGAGTTGATATTCAATATCGATATGTTTATTTTGATTTTTCTTTGGATTCTTAGATTGGATGGGCTTAGGTATATCTTCTGGCTAACAACTTTACCCACAAGTCCCAGTTGGAGAATACGTTGTAATTCTCCTCAAGGGCAACATTCTGTTCCAGCTGATTATTTTTCACACCTTGTTCCTTGAGGGGGTCTTCTAGTTTTCTACGCCTTTGCTTTTGTTGCTGTTTTGACCCCTTCCTTCCCTTTACCCAGGAAAACTCTTCTCTTCTGGCATTCTCTGAACTCACAACTTGAATTTTGTCTCATCTAGGTAATTTTTATTAACTAATATAGTATAAAATATATATTCTTCCTTGAAATTTCTAAATCACTTTTATTTTATGACCTCTATTTTGTTATTAGTCATTGAGTATGTTATAGTATCTCTTCTATTGTATGTAACATATTTTAATACTTTATTTAAATATTTGATTAATATACCTGTGTCCAATTCTTCTAATTTGAAAGTTAATATCTTAAGGGGAAAACATATAAATATTTGTGTCACCCCAGCACCTATTTTAGTCTATTCTAATCATTTTACAGAGTTGATATTCAATATCGATATGCTTATTTTGATTTTTCTTTGGATTCTTAGATTGGATAGGCATAGGTGTATCTTATTATGCATAAATAGGAGAATTGTATGGTATGTGAATTACCTCAGTAAATTTGTTAAAATAAAATAAAGTGATGTGAAGAACAAAGACAGATAGATTTTGGCAAACATATTTATTTTGTTTCTTAACATAATTTTATTTAAAATGTAAGTAAGTGGAAATAGTGTAGATTTTATTTTTTCTTTAAAGTGAAATCTAGTTTTGAAAACAGTTTTCAAGTGGGTGTTTTAGCAATGAGACACTATCATTGACAAAAAAAATAGAATGATTTCTCTCAATACAAACTCATGCAGATGGAAAATGCATAGACAGATACTTCCTATACCTTCTACCAAAATGATTTAAAAGATAACAGCCCTACAATAAATCATCTTTTCTTGCCATTTATTCATCAGTCATTTCTAACAACAAAAGAAATTTCCAAAGTCTACATCATTTTAATTCTCTGCTCTGTGATGTGTTCAATTATTATGTTATTACCACTGTGTTCAGATAACATATTTTGTTATACTTGTCAAATTCAAGAAATTATATTAACAGGGAAACTATTAGCCAAAACTCAACCTGTTAATAATAGTATTCGAATGATAGAAAAGAAGTACACTTTAAAATTCTATTTTAGTTTGAGGATGCTCTGATAAGTCCTCAAAGAATTTAGAAAGAATCTGATAATAGCACTAGTAGCAGTAGTATAAGAATATCCGATTATTATTATCAGAGAGTCAGAAATTTGCTGCTGATAACAAGAATTTTATACAGCTACATTATTTCTTCTTCCTTCATCTAATTATCTCATTTCTTTCATCTAATTATCTAATGTCATCTAATTATCACAACAACAGTGAAATTCATGTACTATATTACCTATTTTATAAATAAAAAGACTGAAAGTTAGGAAAATTAAGTAGCTTATACATATTCACACAGAAATTAAGCAACAGAGCCAAAATTTGAATCCAGGTGTGTCTGAATTCACAACCTATACAGTTTTCTTTACAGTTCTTGAGTTCTTGTCTTAGCCAGTAGTAAGCCATTTCTTCATTTGTAAAATATGGAGACTGAATCATATGTACTTTTACTCTATAATGTTTTCCTTGGACTTCTTATAGTTATATTTAGAATGAAAAATGATTAATAATTTGAAGGACAAAATGTTTGAATGTTGAAAATACATTCACTGAGCAGCAGTATAATAACCACATATTAAGTCAGATGTCAGAATTTTTATATCAAATATGAAGCTATAATGTAAACATTAATGTGCAAAATGATTTTTAGAGATGAAAATATTCCCATATGTCTGAAGGTACAAATTCAGACATTAGGTCAATGCTAAGACCACTGATATTTGTGTATGTGTGTGGGCATGGGCCCCTTGTGTGTTTCTGTGTCTGTGTTACAAATACACAGCACATATGTCTGTTCTCTAGGGATAGTAGCATAAAGAATTATACCACTAAACCATAGTAAAGTAGCAAAATGCTAAGTTTTTTTTAAGAAATGGTTTGATATACTTTGGATGTTCCTTTGAAATATCATGTTGAAATGTAATTCCTGGTGTTGGAGGTGGAGACTGATGGGCGGTGTTGGGGTCATCAGGGCGGATTCTTCATAGCTTAGTGCTTTCCTCACAATAGTGAGTTCACATGAGATTGAGCTGTTCAAAAGCTGTGGCACCTCCTCCCCCTCTCTCTTGCTCCTGGTGGCACCATGTGATATGCCTGCTCTAGCTTTGCCTTACACCATGAGTAAAAACTCCGCAAGGCCTCCCTGGAAGCCGAGCAGATCCCAGTGCAATGCTTGTACAGCCTGCAGAACCCTGAGTCAATTAAACCTCTTTTCTTTATAAATTACCCAGTGTTGAGTATTCCTTTATAGCAATGCAAGAATGACCAAATACATGGTTCTATTGGTGTCACCAAAAAGGTAAAATAATGAAATGGTAAACTTCATTCTTTGTCTCTTAATTGAATCACTTTTTTACCAGATCCATTGTGCTGGTCTCAACAGACATTAACACAATATTTACAAACAGCAATTTATCAGGAGGTGAACGAAATAAAAGCTCAGTAGTGCTAAGATGCATGTGATTGTATGCTTTGTTGTCTGAAGAGAGGTTTTTATACTTGTAATTTAGTGACACATCAGGAAAACATCTTGGAGTATAACGATAAGAAATAAATGAAAGTACTATATAAGTAAATTGTTCCTTTATAAGTTGCCTGTACATATTGACTTTGTACTTATACTTGGAAACTGAGCTAGAGGCAATACTATATGCTGCATACCACAGTGCTAATCAGACCATTTGTTTTTCTCCTCCTAGGCAGACAGGAAGAATATATTTCTGAGTCCCTTGAATCAATACAGAGTAATAGGGCAAGTTCCGGCCAAATAAATGTGACAAGAAGTGACACATGTCTATTCCAAACTGGATCCTCACGGAAAGGCATTGTGTAATTTCCCACTTCCCTCTGTCTCTCCCATCCATTTCTTGGAGGCAAAGACTCAGAGTTGGTCCAGATACGTGACAGAAGAAGCCAAGATCCCTGTGTCATGGTTTGGAGAGGAGTGAGTAAAGTTTCTAGCCCACCTCCGACTTGGATGAAGCAGAAAGAAAATTCTATTGTTGTGAGCCACTAAGATTTGAGGGTTTACTCATTACTCACTAGAGCAGAGGTGTCCAATCTTTTGACCTCCCTGGGCCACATCTGAAGAAGAATTGTCTTAGGCCACACATAAAACTACACTAACACTAATGATAGCTAATGAACTAAAAAAGAAAAACATCACAAAAAAAATCATAATATTTTTGGAAAGTTTACAAATTTGTGTTGGATCATATGCAAAGCTATCCTGGGCCTCATGCAGCCCATGGGCAACAGGTTGAACCAACTTGAACTAGAGCATATCTTGGCCTATCCCAACTAATATAGCTCCGCAGTTATTTGTGTACCATTTTATCTCTTTTTACGTATGTCTAGTTTTTGACAGTAAGGGTTAATATCTTACTCATCTTTGTGACCTTCATCACATAACACAGTATGTTAGAGCTATTTCTTTAATCCCATAGATTTCATAAAATATCATGTTGTTTCCATAATTCCTAAAGGGAATAACCATCTATTCAATGCACATTCATTGAGCTCTTACTTTATGTTGGCACTGTGCTTGGCTTAGATATTCTTTAAGTTATTCTATTTGTCATATGGAAACTTTCAATCTAAAAAGCAAGATATGTATGTAAACAAATATGTATATAATGGGATTAAGGTAGAGAAAAATTCACGGTGTAGGAAGAATATAAAGGAAGAATCTGTCAGCTCTATCTGAAAGGTCAGAAATTGCTCCCAAGAAGGCAAGTTATTTGAGCCTAATCTGAAGGGTATATTGTAGTTCATTAAATAACACCAACAACCAACAAGTGAGATAATTTGAAAACACATTTCCCACTTGTGTATTTTGGGGGTTGTATATTCTGCACAATCTTCTGAAAAACTAAACATTTATTAGATACATCTCAGAAGTATGGTGGTCTCTTTCAGATTAAGGCTTTATCACCCTGGACTTGGGTGTAATTTATAGATATGATTTTTCTTCTAGATGTGAAAGTGCAGCTTAAACGTAAAACTTCAAAGAACAATTTCAATTCAAGAATCCAGAAGCAGGACGAAAACAAGGAAAAGTCTCCAGTAATTAAAAGACTACAGTGAAGCTTTTACTATAAAGTCAATATTTTAAGGCATTACTCACAGACCAATTTTATTAAACTTATTATTCTAATTAGTTTGGTTACCTTATGAGCTGGCCACAATAGATTAGAATTGAGAGAGGAAAAACTGACAAAGACAGAATCACTATAGAACTAGAAAAGGACCATATAAAAGCCTGGGTGAAGGAAGAGATAGGAAAACTATAAAACACTAATATATTTAAAAAGGCACAAAGTCTTGGAAAATTTCATGTAGGGAACATCAATTTCACACATTTTCTAAAGACAAGAATATAGCCACAAAAACAGTATTTGATAATGCAAGTGTTGACACTGAATTATTAGTGTAACTATAAATTCTGTAAGTTTGCCCTATGTAGGAAGAACAAAATACATGGAACGTACTTTAGAAAAATATGTGGTAAGTAGGTAATCCTTTTGGAAATTATTTATTCTATGTAGGGAAAACTTTAATTATCTAGAAAACTAAAATGTAGGGAAATCTAGTATTCTATAATACCTGATAGAACATTTATTATTATTATTAGTTTTTATTTATTTATTTATTTTTTATTATACTTTAAGTTCTAGGGTACATGTGCATAATGTGCAGGTTTGTTACATATGTATACTTGTGCCATGTTGGTGTGCTGCACCCATCAACTCGTCAGCACCCATCAATTCGTCATTTATATCAGGTATAACTCCCAATGCAATCCCTCCCCCCTCCCCCCTCCCCATGATAGGCCCCG
>NW_016803348.1:138640-140541 GCF_001698545.2 Rhinopithecus bieti
TGTATAAGAATGCTTGTGATTTTGCACATTAATTTTGTATCCTGAGACTTTGCAACTTTTTTTACATTTTGTCAAAATTTGGTTATGTTTGTATGGGTGAAGTTCTGCTTTTCTATTCTCTTTTATTGATCTGTGTGTCAATTTCTTCACCAATACCACATTGCTTTTTTTTTTTTTTTAATCAATGTAGCCATGTAGTAAGCGTTAATAACAGGTATAGTAATTCCTTCTACTTTATTCTCATTTTTCAAGGTTGTTTTAGCTATTCCAGTCCTGTGCTTTTCTACACAAAGTTTAGGAGGAACTTGCCTATGTCCACAAAAAACCTTATGTGCATTTTGATAGAAATTATAATATTCTACAGATCAATTTGGGGAGTCTTCTGTCCTTTTTCAAAAAGCACCAGATCTTTTGAAATTCATGCCACAAGACAAAGCTTCATGCTAATCTGTTTTTTGTGGCTATCTACTCTCACTCATTCATTGATCCCTTTAGTACATACGTCACTCTTTCCTCAACCCTTTCTCTTGATTTCTTTCAGAGACACCATCTTTGAAAGTTTGATTTTAGAAGACATTCTTATATATGCAGTTAATTTACTTTCTCATGTCATGGCAGCAATTTTGTTGCTACATTATAATTTCTAATCCAATTTTTTCAACAAATATGGCTGGAATAATAAGGTGTCTATATGCAAAAGATGAATCTTAATCCATAATTATGGCTGATAACCCATGGCATCTATTATGGACAAACATTAAGAAATAACACACCAATTGAGAGGATACCTTTTATTTCTAGTATATTGCACTTATTTTTATTTAAGAATGGTTAAGGCAAATAAAAAAAGGAAATGACACCACCACACAACCACTACACACATGCATACAACATAAATGACCTTTAAAATCTCTACTTTAAAATTGCAAACTGAATCTAATTTGCACTTTCTTTATCTGAGTAAAATTTGTTGAGGAAATCTATTTTTTACAAAAACACATCGCTTCATACTGGTTTTCTAATAGCTAAAATGTGTGAAGGAATTAACACCAAAAAAATGGTCAAATAGAATCAAGTGAAAATTAAAGCCCCATGAGAAGTATGCCTTAAAAATCAGGACAAATCTGTGCTAAAAGATTTGATAGTTTCTGATGAAGGTCGTATTTAAGGAGTGAAGACTTTCAGTGGGTGTCTGTCAAGATCTGAAGCAATTTCAATTTCAGTGTTAAAGATGAGCAAAATGAACAACCTTTTAGGAATGCTAACTAATAATCAACCTGTTTGTAAAAGAGGTTCATTTTCTGCCAGACTGAAATCGTGGATGATATATTAATTTTGTCTTCCCCTCACTGGAAGGGCATTTGGAAAGATAAAAGCAAGAAACCTCAGTTGTCAGTGTATGAGGATGGTTGAATTTTTCTTCTCTTCATATTTAATCAACCTTTCATTAGATTTGGCAGTTAATTTGTCATTTTCCTTGCACACCACAGCCCCTAAAAGAGATGATAGGGGTGGTTTTATTACTTTTATAAAATATGTAGAAACAAAATTTTCTTGTAGTAAGTTTATGCCAGCCAGCAAAAAACCCCAATGTATCCAGTGTAATGTACAGGGTTACATCAGGGAAAGCAGGAAGAATGGAACTCGGGAAAGAAGTGTTTTAAAATAGGCTGAATATGAGGATGAATATAGAGGTAGAAAACGGAAATCTATGAACATAAACAAAATATTTTATTTTTTATTTATTTATTTATTTTTTTTTTGAGAAGGAGTCTCACTCTGTCGCCCAGGCTGGAGTGCAGTGGCCGAATCTCAGCTCACTGCAAGCTCCGCCTCCCGGGTTCCCGCCATTCTCCTGCCTCAGCCTCCTGAGTAGCTGGGACTACAGGTGCCCACCACCT
>NW_016803348.1:142126-173266 GCF_001698545.2 Rhinopithecus bieti
ATCCGCCCGTCTCGGCCTCCCAAAGTGCTGGGATTACAGGCTTGAGCCACCGCGCCCGGCCCAGCAAAAGATTTTTTAAAGACTGTTTTATCCTATGTACCTCAGCACATGTTCTCATTTGGAGGAAAATAAGATAAAATTAATTTAGATGATTTATTGCTTTCTAGAAAAAATAACAATATTTTACTTTTTCTTGAAAACGCTGATCACTAAAGGCAGAACATTGAATAAACACTTAAATGTTATGCATTGCTGACAGTGCAGACTGTTTCTTTAATTACTTTTCATGATCACATCACAGATATACTGTGAACGTGCAGCACCAAAGGAGTGATGAGGGACATTCTTGCTGGATGACTGTTGCATGAATTTGCTTGCTCTCTCAGGACTTGGTACATTAGGTTGTATTTGTGCTAAAATGATCTGGTTACCCTCAAGCTGGCCTCCTGCTCTAGCAGTCACTAGTACTCATCCTGAAGAAAAATGATGCTGTCTTTAGCCCTTCAACCACCGTTTATGCTTCCACACACAGCAATTTGGTTTCTGCCTGTGTTTTCCACTGAATCTATACTTGCTAAGGTCATTTGCTGGCGGTCAAACCAATGGCTTATTTTCACATCAAATCATGATGTCTTTCTTGTGCACTCCAAAGTCCTGTATTCTCTTAATATTCAGTTTGGGGGCACATGCTTGTTAGGGAAATGGTTTGTACTCAATATTATTAAAATGAGATATAAATTAGAATATAAAAATCACCTTTTGTTAGAATATAACAATTTATATATAATATAGGTGAAATTATTAGTTTTCTCAAAATACCAAAATAGAAAATATCTTATTCAATTCTTTTCTTCTCCAATCTATATTTCCATATTATTTTTTCCCAAGCCATAGAACAAAATAAGGTCACTTTATTTTTTTAATCCAAAAATGTATTTGCTTTAAATTATAATGGAAAAAAAACTCCATAACATAGCATCAATTATTTTTCTAGATTTGACATTTAGCTAACTTTCTAGACTTATCTCCACTACTTATGCTGTCTAGCCTCACTTGTCCTTTGTTATCTCCCAAATATAGAAAGTGCTTCATTCCTTCTTGTTTTGGCTTGTGCTGTCTTCCTTCTGTATGTGTGTGTGAGAGAGAGCGAGAGAGAGATTGATTTACTTTTTATTATTTTGAGTAACTTAACTATTTTAGGTGTACAGTTTGGGGATATTAAGTACATTCATATTGTTGTGCAACCATCACCACCATTCATCTCTAAAACCCTTTTTGTTTTGCAAAGCTGAAACGTTATATTCATTAAACAATTACTCCCCAATCCTTTCTCCTCCTAGCCAGTGGCAATTTCCATTATGCTTTCCATCTCCATAATTTTGACTACTCAACGTACCTCATATAAGTGGAATAATACAGTATTTGTTATTTTGTGATTGACTTATGTCCTACATGCATCTGAGAAGAATGTGTATCCTGTTGTTGTTGGGTAGAATGTTCTGTATACATATGTTAGATATAGTGAGTTTATTGTGGGTTCAAGTTCACTATTTAATTAGTTATAATTCTGTCTGGTGTTTCTATCCATTACTGAGAGAGGATATAGAAGTCTCTGAATATTATTGTAGAACTGTGTATTTCCATTATTGAGAGTTGAGTACAGAAGTCTCTGAATATTATTGTAAAACTGTTATTTCTCC
Organism: Rhinopithecus bieti; assembly: GCF_001698545.2. Taxonomy (NCBI): domain Eukaryota; kingdom Metazoa; phylum Chordata; class Mammalia; order Primates; family Cercopithecidae; genus Rhinopithecus; species Rhinopithecus bieti. The sequence goes on from NW_016803348.1 coordinate 143,827, forward strand.
CTTTAGTTCTGTCATTTCTTACTTCATATATTTTAGTAATCTGCTATTAAATGTGTATTAGTCAAGGTTCTCTAGTGGGACAGAACTAATGGAATGGAGCTTATTAAGTATTAACTCACACAATCACAAGGTCCTACAATGGGCGGTCTCCAGGCTAAAGACGAAGGAGAGCAAGTTTGACTTCCAAAACTGAAGAACTTGGAGTCCGTTGTTTGAGAGCAGGAAGCTTCCAGCATGGTAAAAAGATGTAGCCAGGTTAGTCTTGCCTTTTCCTGTTTTTCTACCTGCTTTATATTCACTGGCAGCTGATTAAATTGCACCCACCAGATTAAGTGTGGGTCTGCCTTTCCCAGTCCACTGACTCAAATGTTAATCTTTGTTGGCAACACCCTCACAGACATACCCAGGATCAATACTTTGTATTCTTCAATCCAATCAAATTGACACTCAGTATTAATCATCACAAAAAATAAACATATTTATAATTATCTCTTTGCCATATTGAATCTTTTATTAATATGTAATACCCTTGTTTGTCTCATAATCTTTTTAAATTTAAAGTCTATGTTGTCTGGTATTAGTATAGCCATTCTTCTGAATTTTTATTACTGTTTGCATAGAATATCCATTTTCAACCTTTCAACTTATTTGTTTCTTGGGCTCTAAAGTGAGTCTCTTGTAGACAGCATATAGTTGGATCATGTTTTTTCATCTATTTTGCCAATCTCTATCTTTTGATGGGAAGGTTTAATTCATTTACATTAAAGCAATTACTGATAAGTAGTAGGGTCTTACTTCTGTCATTTTGATTTTGTTTTCTATATAGTAGTCCCCCCTTACCCATAGGGGATGTGTTCCCAGACCCAAAGTGGATGCCTGAAATCATGGATAGTACTAAACTCTATATACACTATGGTTTTTCCTACACATAACCACCTAAGGTAAAGTTTAATTTATAAATTAGGCACAGAAGGAGATTAACAAAATACAGTAATAATTAAATGGAGGAATTATAGCTATATACTATAATAAAAATTACATGAACGTGGTGTTTCTTCCTCAAAATATTTATTGTATTGTCCTCACCCTTCTTGTGATGAAGTGAGATGACAAAATCCCTATGTGATGAGATTTATGAGGTGAATTATGTAGGCATTATGACACAATTGGAAAAGTCCAAACATAAACAATTCATAAGTTTTAAATTGCATGTCATTCTGAGTAGCAGGATGAAATCTTTACCTGGATTGTCATTAGTCACCTAATAACCATCTTGGTTAGCAGCTTAATTGTCATAGTATTACAGTACTTATGTTCAAGTAACCCTTATTTTACTTAATTCTGGTTCAAAAGCACAAGAGTACTGATTAACATTTTTGAATTGCAGGTCACTATGGGAAACTGAAACCACAGAAAGTGAAACCCTGCCTACGGGGAACCACTCTATGCCTTACAGCTGTTTTCTTCCTCATATTCTGCATTACCATTTTTTTTCTGTTTAGCTAATTTTTTTTTGTAGTGAAATATTTCTATTCATTTCTCTTTCCTTTAGTGTATACTCTTTAGTTATTCTTCTGTATTTACCATGGGGATTACATGTAACATCCTAAAGTTGTTACACCAGTTTGAATTTATACCATTTCACTTTAATAACATAAAAATTCTGCACCTTTAACAACTTCAGCACTGCCTTTTTAGTTGCTGATGTTACAAAATTATATCTTTACACACTGTGTTTTAAGAAACAAACTAATACATTTTAATGTATTCATCTCTAACATTACGTAGAAAACAAAATGTTCATTTACAAACTACAGTTATAATAACACTAACTTTGACACTAATAATTTTTTAAATGTATGAGTCTCTTAAATAGAGTAGAGAACAAAAACTGGAATCATACATCAAAGTTATCACAACACTAGCTTTTATAATTGCACATGTATTCACTTTTATTGAGATCTTTATGTCTTATTATGTAGTATTCTTTAATTTCAACCTGCAGGGCTCCCTTTAGCATTTCTTGCAGGGCAGTTCTAGTGATAAGCTTTTGAAATATAGTTTTGCCAGCTATAGAATATTTTTAATTTTGTTAGTACATTGTAGTTATATATGCTTATGGGGTACATGAGATATTTTGATACAGGCATACAATATGTAATAATCACATCATGAAAAGATGGGGTATTCATTCCCTAAAGCATTTATTCCTAATGTTACAAACAATCCAATTATTCTTTTTTAGTTATTTCAAAATATACAACTAAATCAGTTATACAGTTCTTGGTTGACAGGTTGTTTCTCTGTCTGTTCTTTGAGAAGTTTGAATATATCAGTCCACTGCCTTCTGGATCTAAAGTGAGTCTCTGGTAGACAGCATATAGTTGAATCATTTTAAAAACTCTCTTTTCTGATCTCTGCCTTTTGATTGGAGAGTTTAATTAATTTACATTAAAAGCAATTACTGATAAGTAGGGACCTACTGCTGCCATTTTGCTATTTTTTCCTACACATTAGTCACCCTTATCCATAGGGGAAATGCTCCAAGGTTTCTGATGAGAAATTTACTGGTAATAGTATTGAGATCTTTTTCATGTGGTAAGTCACTTCTCTAAAGCTGCTTTCAACATTACCTGTTTTGGGATTTTGATACTTTGATCATAATGTATCTCACTTTGAGTATCTTTGAGTTTATTCTACTTAGAATCTATTGAGCTTCTCAGATGTTTATTTCCATATCTTTCATTGTATTGAAAAGTTTTCAGTCATGATTTCTTCAAATATTCTCTTCTTCTCTTCCCCTCTGAGATTTTCATAATGTATATGTTGATCTGCTTGATGGTGTTTTATTTCAATCTTTTTTATTTGTTTCTCAGACAATAATTTCCATGGTCCTATATTCAGGTTAGCTGATTTTTCTGCTTCATCAAATTTACTCCTGAATCCCTCTAGTGACTGTTTCATTTCAGTTATTTTCTTTGTCTGCTCAAAATTTCTTTTTTTCTTTCTTTTTAGGTTTTCTATCTCTTCATTTATGTTTCTGTTTTTTTCATACATTATTTCTTGGCATTCTTAGTGTCTTGCTTTGGTTCTTTCAGCATCTTTGAGACAGTTGTTTAAAGTCTGTGTCTCATAGATCCACTATCAGTTCTTTGTCAGGGGCAGTTTGTGTGGTTTTTCCTTTGAATGAGCCATATTTTACTGGTTTTTAAATATGCTTTATGATTTCTGGTGAAAACTAGACATGTTAATCAAATGATATAGCAACTCTGGAAACTGGATCCTTCCTCTTCACCAGGATTTGCTGCTTTTTTTGTTGGTTCTTGGTTGTTGTAGGCTATCTATCTCTGTGCCAAGGATAAGCCAGAAAGGCAAACTTAATGTCTTCTCTCTGGTCTTTGCTGAGCCAGTGCCTTCCCCTGAGCATGAGTGGTGACTTTCTAATTTTCTTGTGTATGTGGTTTCTTTTCAATGAGCTAGTCTTCAATTTCTGGCTCACAAAGTGGAAAAAAAGAAAAATTAAGGTGAAGGGGAAGTCATTGGCCCTTTCATATCCCTGGAAGTCACTTCAGCCAGAAAGGGAAGGGCTTTCAACAGTGGGAGGAGGTAAAACAACAGTGGCTTTAGCCTCTTTGTGCATCTGCAAATCAGAAGTAACAATCAGGGCATAGATCCCCAGTATATGAAATAAAGGGTCCTTTTTGGGCACCCAGGCTTCTTCAAGCTATGTTCAAGCTATTCCAGGGACACGTTCAGATCTAATTGTCATGTGGCTGAGAGGTGGGGGATGGATGGTTTTGTGCCAAGAGCTGAAATTTACTGAAATTAACTGCAAGTTATCATCCAAGTCTTCAACTGCAAGCCTTCGATACACTTTAGAGCTCCAAAACAGTTACATCAGGCAGATTGTGCCAGTGAAATTATTGTCTAGTTAAGGAGAAAGATTTCACATGCTTTATACCCCACCATCTTCCAGGAATCCACGCTGTACTATCTTCTCTTTAGGGGGTTAAACATGATCCTCACAAAAACAAAATCTCACTTAATATTCAAAAATCAAGAAAGTGTCAACTCTCGCCTCTACCTCTGATCTTAGTAATTAATTATACTCTCCTCCATGAATCCATAGTCTCTGCTAGGTGATATTTACCATACAGCATTTACGTTTATGATATTCATGCTTGTTTTTAAACATGTCTGCATGAGAAACACCTGGACAGCTTGGTTAACAAAAAAGGAAAACATAGATTCTTGGAGAAGTAACTCTAGAGCTATTGAATCATAATTTCTGAAGATGATGTCCAGAATTACGTTTTTTCTCAATGTTCAACATTATTTGCTTTTGATAATTTGCTAACAGTGATAAAGCCTCAATCACATGTACTACTTTTAAAACTAGAAATGCAGTCAACTGTTTCTCTCTCTCTCAAAGAGCATGAACTATTGGCATGAGGGTGAAGGCTGAAACATTGTCAAAATAAATTTGTTCCTAAGAAAATGGGAATGGATATTATAAAAACAACCACAAAGTTCATTACAAATATACAACAGGTTTTTCAATCATTAAACCTGTTGCTATGCATCCATTAGTACTACATGCTGCAATAAACAATCTTGTACACATCTTTACATCCCTGTACTTTTGTTTCCTATAAAGTGTGTGAAAGCTGTGAGAATCAAAATGGAGCCACTTATTTTGAAAACCCTGACAAATGGAGCTGGGGAAGGCCATGAAGGGAGGGTTCCCACGCATGTGTGTCTGATAAAATAACTATCACAAAACACTCTGCATAAAAACACAATCTTGCACAAGGGCCACCACAGCCTCACACACACACACACACACACACACACACACACACGATACTTCCATGAGGATATCTGCCCAGCAACTGCCTGTCTAGCTTTGGACTGATGCCACCCTTATTATTGATACTTGTAGCCAAGGGTAATTTTTTCAAAAAAATTTATGTGACCCTCCTCATTTTTCCTTTAAAAACCTTGTGTTCCTCTACCTCCCTGAATTTGCTTATGCTTATCCTATTGGAATGCTTATTCACAAATAAATATTGTCAAACCTAGAAGTGAAGTGAGGGGTCAAAGGCTAAAGTTCTAAGTTCAATAAATATTGTGGGTTACTCTATAAAAACTATAATAATTCTTATTTCAATGAGCTATATATGAGAGGGGCACTTTACCTATATTGCTGAGAGCAATGAGAAAATTTAGTGTAGTGATTAAAGGAGCAATCTCTAGAGTCAATCTGCTAGGGATCAATTATAGCTCTGCAACTTTTCACCCGTGAGACCTTGAGTAAATTACTAAATCGCTATATTCCTTGGTTTAATTGGGTGTAAAATAGTACTAATAATACCAGTATTGAAATATTAGACTAATATTAGTCTTAGTCATATACATGTTATAAAAAATATATGACTTAATATACATAGAACATGAGAACAGTCCCTAGCATAAATCAGTACTTGATTATAAATGTTGGCTATTATTAACAGTTTGTATGATCAATATTTTTATATTTACCAATCTGATATAGAAGAAGTATTCTATAACTTTTAAAACAATTTACATTTCCTTATTACTAGATTGAACCAGTTTTCATATGTTTATTTGCCATTTACATTTACTTTACTGTGAATTTCCTATTCATATTTCTAATAATTCTGTTACTAATTATCATTTATTTATTAACTTGTAGAAATATTCTGTACATTAAATATTTTTCTAATCTATGGAAAAGCTTTTGACTTTACTATATCTTTTGTCAATGCTGTTTATTGTCTTGTCTTATTGCAAATGTTTTAAAACTTTCATGTTGACTAATTGTAATAACAACACCCGTAGTGATCATAGGCATCCCTGTCTGATTCCTATTTTAATAAAAATGGCTTTAAAAGTTCACTTTTTAGAATCTTTCTGGTTGGACTTTGGTGAAGACTCTGTATTATACTTTAAAGTTTTAAATTTTATATTTTATTTAACACTTTAATCAGGAAAGACTGCTGAATTATTTGAAATGCCTTTTTAGAATGTGACGGTATAATTACAGTTTTTAAAATGCTATGTTGTGTTTACATAATGATATAATTTGATAATTAACTATTGACTACCTTTGCATTCATAAGATATTCTTTCATAGGTAATACTCCAGTGTTCTTTTGACACACAGCTAATTTCCAGATTGCTAATACTTTGCCTTTTAAAAATCTGTAGTCATAAATGCTATTTCTCTAGTTAAAAGTGAGATTTAGTCAGTCTTTATAAGGCTTAGCATTACTGTTATGCTATTCTTATCTTTTCCTCATTGGAATAGCTTAAGTAGTGTTGGTATTATCTCTTCTTAAAAAAATCAAAAGAATATTAGAATACTTACACACCAGTCACTGATCTACATGCTTCACTCTTATGAAGACATTTAATCTTTTTGATATTTCTTATATGTCAAAAGCTATAATTAACATCCTAATTTCACAAATGAAGAAACCTGGAAATAAAGAAATCAAACCATATGTGTCTAGAGACATACAGGAAAAGAAAAAAAAGATAACATAAAAAAAAAAAACTAAGACAAGAACCTCAGGCAGTCATATTCTAGAACTTAAGCATTATTAAGTTCTATTCTCTAGCATAGAACCGCTATCCTATGCTGTCTCAGCTGAATCCATCTGCTAATACCCTTCCAATTTTTTTCTATGGCAATTGATATATTTAATTTTTCTACTTCATTCATTTATTCATTCATTAATTCAAAAATTGGTTCATTCAAAAGTATTTGCTGAATGCCTATGACATGCCACTGTCTGTTCTAGGCGCAGGGATAGATATAGTAGTAAACTAAACAGAGGGCCCTTCTCTCATAGAAGTGGTGCTATGGCTTGGGCATGTCTCCTCCAAAATTCAGGTGTTGAAATTTAATGGGCAACATGATATTATTAAGCATTATTGTAGGGCCTTTAAGAAGTGATTAGAGCATGAGGGCTCTTTTCTCATGAATGGGATAGGTCTTTTATCAAAATGGCTTTACTCAGTGTTTGGCCCTCTTGCCCATGTGTGTTCTGGCATCTTAGGACATAGCACTTCTCCTTTTAGAGGATGCAGCAACAAGGTGCCATCTTGGAAGCAGAGAACAGCCCTCACCAGACAACTAAACCTGCCCACATCTTGATCTTGGAGTTCTCAGCCTTCAGAAGTGCGAGGAAATAAATTTATGTTCTTTAAAAATTACCCAGTCTGTGATATTTTGTTATAGTCATAAAAATTGACTAACACAGTAATCAGTACCGAAGAAGTGGATGTTGCTATAACAGATACCAAATATGGCGAAGTAGATTTGGAATTGGGTAATGGGTACAGGCTGGAACACTTTTGAAGCAAATGTTGAAAAAAGCCTGCATTGCCATGAATGGAGTCTTAAGGGTGATTCTGATGAGGGCTCAGAAGAAAAAAAGAGCTATAGGGAAAGGTTCATTCTTCCCAAAGATTACTTAAAGTGGTTGTGAACAGAATGCTGATAGAAACATGGTTAGCGAAGACTATTCTAATGAAGTCTCAGATGGAAGTAAGAAACAAGGTATTGGAAACTGTACAAAAGGCTGTCCTCATTATAAAGTGAAAAATAATTTGTCTGAATAGTGTCTATGTCCTAGGACTTTGTAGGAGGCAGAACTTAAAAGCAATGAACTAGGATATTTTGTCGAAGAAATCTCTATGAGCAAAGTATTCAGGGTGCTACATGGATTCTCCTGCTTATGGTAAAATGTGAGAAGAGAGAAAAAAACTGAAGAAGGAATTTATAGTTAAAAGCAAAATATAAAGATTTGAAAAAATGCTCAGCCTGGCCATGTACAGAATTTTAAAAATCTCTTAGGAAAGAAAACCAACGGTATACCCAAGAGATCATTTGATAAGATTATTATGACTAGAAGGAAGCAGATGTTAGTCATTAAGACAATGGGAGCATGACACTGAAGACATCTTAGAGGCTGCAGTGCCCATCAAATGCACAGAGTGCTAGGCCTTGAGAACAGAACAGCTGCAAGAGAGGGGCCCAGGGTGGCTGTGGGGCCTCAGGGCTTTCCACCCAGGGTTGCTGTAAGTCCTTCTTTCCACATTCTGGTACAGCGCTCACTGACCACTTCAGCTGTGGCTAAAGTGGGCCAGGTAGAACTCAGGCCACTGCTCTGCAAGGCATAATCTGTAAACCATGACGTTATAAACAGACGAATCCATCCACATGATGCTAATTCAACAGGCTTACAGAGTGCTTGACCTGTGGTGGCATGACTTCACCTCCCCAAGATTTCAAAGGATGTCCCTCAGAGAGGCTCGGGGCCCAGGCAGAGGACTGTTGCTCATGTGCTGAATAAGGCCCCAACCTGGCAAAGCCCAGCAGAGCTGTGGGGTTGGGGCCACTGCAGAGAGCTCCCACTAGAACAATGTTTAGTGGAGCCATGGGGGCAGAGTCACCTCAGAGAGCCTAGATTTGCACAGCCACCAGTGTGGAATGCCAGTCTGGGAGAGTTGTAGGCACCCAATTTCAACCCGTGAGGGCTGCTGCTTGGGGTACACTCAGTAAAACCATGGGGTTGTAGTCTCCTGGAGCCTTGGGGACCTAACCCTTGGCCCAGTGTGCCTGGAATGTGAGATATGGAATCAAAGATTATTCTCAAGGCTTAAGATGGAGTGTTGTATGCCCTGTTGGATTTTAGACTTACTTAAAACCAGTTACCTCATTCTTCTTTCCTGTTTCTCCCTTTTGGAACAGAAACAGCTATCTTGTGCCCATTCCATCGCTGTATTTTGGAAGCACATAACTTTTTTAATTTCACAGATTCACAGTTAAAGGGCAGTTTGCCTCCAGATGATATATACCTTTGAGTCTCACCCATATCTGATTGAGAAATATTTAAATGAGACTTTGGACTTCAGACTTTTCAGTTGATACTGAAAATAGTTAAGACTTTGGGGGCTATGGGAATGGACTGAATGTATTTTTCATCTAAGAGGGATATAAATTTTGGATGACCAGGGGCAACATGTTATGGTTTGGATGTATTTCTTCGAAAACTCAGGTGTTAAAACTTAATGGCCAATGAGATGGTATTAAGAGGTGGGGCTCTTAAGAGATAATTAGACCATGAGGGATCCTTCTTCATTATTGGAATTAAAATCCTTATGAAAGAGCCTTCAGTAGGTGTTTGGCCCTCTTGCCTTTATGCCTTCCACCTTGTAAGGACACAGCACTCCTCCTCTCCAGAGGATGCAGCAACAAGGCGCCATCTTGGAAGCAGAGAGCAGGCCTCACCAGACAATCAAACCTGCCAGTTCCTTGATCTTGGACTTCCAAAGCTCTGGAACTATGGGAAAATAAATTTCTGTTCTTTACAAATTACCCAGTCTATGGTATTTTGTTGTAGTAGCACAAATTAACTAACACAGTTTGGAGAGATATAATAAATAAATATGTAATATATGAGGCAAAATATCAAGTACGATAAAGGGGCTTGCATGAATAGTAGTTCATTAATTCACTAGGGGATAGTCAGGAAAGTGGATAAGCTGACACTTAAGCAAAGTCCTAAGTACATCGCAAAGATGAGACTTCTGAAGATCTGGGTTGGGTGAACCACAGGACCAGATCTGCCTGGGATAGTTCTATACCTGGCTTCTAGTCTTGATGTAATTATTACAGCGCTCTCTTTTGCTCTCAAATTCCAACTGTGTAGTCCAAATGTGTAGTTGGGGTATGGCTCCTCCTACTAGAAGAAAATGGGACTAGGAATGATGGTGCACTGAGTTTAATGAATAGCAAATAGACCACTTTGGCTGAAAGAGAGTGTGCTAGAAGAAAATGTGTATCTACCTGGGTCAATTTGTATAATTTACGATAGGATAAATTGTTTTATTCTCAGAATTCGATAATTATACTAACATATGATCAGGAGTTTCTTTAAAACATTAATATTAGAATTTCATTTTCCTTTCAATCTGTTGGAGAAGAAAGTCTTTTTGAGGCCAAGAACTTATTTCTCTCATGTATTTAATGATTGCCTCTAATTTCTCGATACTTTTTTCTTCTTTAAGAATTAAGATTATTTACATGTTTGCATTCATTATTCCACCACATTCCTTTTGGTCTCTGATTTTTTTCAGAGACCTGATTCTTTAACTTGATGTTTCGGGTTTCTGATTCAGTTCTCAATGTTAATGTCATCTCTTTCCACTTGCCCATGGAATGATTCGATTCAAAAATAATTTTAATGAAGTTTTTTAAGCCTCTAAATTATCTTTTAAAATATTCTTGATATTATTTTTATGAAAATTGCCTTCGTAATAAGTTTTTTTTTTTCTCTGAGCCACCAGTGCTGGTTGTTTTATTGCAGATTTCTTTCTCTGGCCACTGGACACCTTGGATGCATTGATATTGTGCTCTGTCTTTCACCTCCTCTTTTCTCTTTTCATACTTGGCAGTCAGGTTAGGCTGCAAGCATCCCTCAGCAGCATTTTGCCTGTGTAGAAGAAGTAGGAAACAAGTCTCCACCATGTGGGCACTCAAAACTCTTCTTTCCCTAGATGTCATAGGTGATGAGTGTTAGCATTTTTTAGCCCCATGCAAAGGGATCAATGTATCCCACCTATGCAGGCTCTCTGGTCATTTCGGTAGAACACTAAAATGTTCCCTATAATTTACCAACTGTCTGTCTCATCAATTTCATGTATCCCTGTCACCCACCTCTTTTCCTAGTACTGTCACTCATGATGATGGAATTACTTTTATCATCTTTGGGGGACTGCTTCTAAAAGGCTCCCAGTGATCTCTCCCTTCTGCTGTCCTTGCATTATCCTCCCTCCCACTTCCTTAAGAGTGGGCTGGATCTAGTAGCTTGCTTTTAATGGAGAAAATATGGCAAAAGTGACAGAAGTCAGGTCTGAGATTAGGTAACAAAAGATTGACATCCATCTTGTCACACTCTTTCTCTGGCTCTCCATGCTTGCTTACAAGCTGAGAAGTTGAGAACTGCCAATGGAGGGTGACAGGAAACTGAGGGTGGCCTCAGGCCAACAGCCCACAAAAGCTGGATCCTGCTGATGACCAGTGAGCATGGGAGTGGATCCTCCCCACACTGCCCCTCCAGATGAGGCTGGCAGCAGCCTTGATGGCAACCTGAGAGATCCTGAGCCAGAGGGCCCAGGTGAGCCATGCTCAGCTCCTGACCCACAGAAACTGTGAGATGAATATTGTTGTTTTTAAGCAAGTAAGTTTTGCACTAATTCATTTGCAGAAAAAAATAACTAATATACCATCAGTACTATCATATTTTACCTCCATCCTCTTCCGTCTCGGGTTATCCATGCTCCTGGTGGGTGGAATTTCCCATTGTGACTCACTCATTCACATCCCTATGCCTTTGTTTATACTGTTCCTTTTTATTACTGTCATCTTTTTTTCTTAAATGGCAAACTATAAACATAAATTGAGACCCAGTCATTGTTTTCTCCTCTGTGAATCATTCTCTAATCACGTAGACAAATTTTGTTTCTCATGTCTTGCATATACTATTATTCTGCACTTCACACAGATTTACAATCATTTTCTTTGGCCAACTCTGTTCTCAGCACCTAGGAGAATGGCTAATACATTATAGGTAAAAGATTAAATTTTCTTGAACTATCTTGAACCCCCTCTTTTTATAAGTCATTTCTATGCTCCATATGCCCCAGCTGGAAAACTTCACCTAGTACTGAGTTAAAGTGGGCTGACTGAGAATAAACACTTCTGCTTTTCTCAAGCAACACTGAAAATAACTTTTATTTTTATTTATGCCAACTAATATTATGTTTTGAAAGCTTGCCTGCTGAATGCTTGAAACCTTGCTCTGCTTTCCACTCTTAACATTTATCCTACTTATCCTCAGAGTAACTCAATGCCCTTAAAATACTTATAAAGCTTTTCCCTCTTAATCACTTCAAAATCATTTCTTTAGAGTTGACTTCTCTGCTGCACATTATTAAAGAGAAACCACTTATTTCTTCAGATTACCTTGTTTGCTTCAACATAGGCAGCAAGTTAGTGTAGAATGCAAAATGCAAGGAAAGAATAATTGCTTCTGACTTGTATGTTTTACCATAAATTTTGCCATACAAAATTCATTTTGCCAACGAATAAATTCTTTAGGCTTTGAGTCTTGGTAGAATAACAAATATAAACACACTTTTGGTTATGAATGCAGATGCTCTAAATTTTCCCTAAATTAATGTTTTTGAAAGCATTATATTGTATATTTTGAGAAAGCATCAAAGAGATGAAACTGCTACTTTTCTAATATTGCTAAACAAAAAATGCTTTTTGAATTTAAATATACTTGCTGCTCAATTTGTAATCATGTCGCTGTGTATGTACAGTTACCTGTTGCTGTAATAATTACAACCAACTACACAACTTTCAAGACGTACAGTGTTTGTTGTTGTTGTTGTTTTTTCCTCAAAAGTCTCCTGGAAATTCTGCTAATATGAAGTGGGCTTTGTTGGGCTCATCTATGCATCATTGGTCAGCTATAGTGTAAGGAAAAGAAAGAGAGATCAGACTGTTACTGTGTCTATGTAGAAGGGGAAGACATAAGGAACTCCATTTTGACCTGCATCCTGAGCAATTGCTTTGCCCTGATATGCTGTTAATCTGTAACTTTGCCCCAATCTTGAGCTCACAAAAACATGTGTTGTATGGAATCAAGGTTTAAGGGATCTAGGGCCATGCAGGAAGTGCCTTGTTAACACAATGCTTACAGGCAGTATGCTTGGTAAAAGTCATCACCATTCTCTAGTCTTGATAAACCAGGGGCACAATGCACTGTGGAAAGCCACAGGGACCTCTGCCCTGGAAAGCTGGGTATTGTCCAAGGCTTCTCCACATGTAATAGTGTGAAATATGGCCTCGTGGGTTGGGAAAGACCTGACCGTCCCCCAGCCCGAACCTGTGAAGGGTCTGTGCTGAGGTGGATTAGTAAAAGAGGAAAGCCTCTTGCAGTTGAGATAGAGGAAGGCCACTGTCTTCTGCCTTTCCCTGGGAACTGAATGTCTCGGTATAAAACCTGATGGTACATTTGTTCAATTCTGAGATAGGAGAAACACCGCCCTGTGGCAGGAGGCGAGACATGTTGGCAGCAATGTTGCTTTATTATTCTTTACTCCACTGAGATGTTTGGGTGGAGAGAAACATAAATCTGACCTACGGGCACATCCAGGAATAGTACCTTCCCTTGAACTTATTTGTGACACAGTTTCCTTTGCTCAGATGTTTTCTTGCTGACCTTCTCCCCACTATCACCCTGCTCTCCTACCACATTCCTCTTCCTGAGATAGTGAAAATGATAATCAATAAATACAGGTCCTCTTTATGCTGAGCGCCGGTCCCCTGGGCCCACTTTTCTTTCTCTATACTTTGTCTCCGGGTCTTATTTCTTTTCCCAGTCTCTGGTCCCACCTGACGAGAAATACCCACAGATGTGGAGGGGCTGCCCCCCTTCGCTACGGGCTGGCTTTGCTAATTTCACCTGGCCTCTCTCACACATCTGGGGCTTTGATTGAGACAACTGGTCTGAGTCAGCTCTGCTCCATGTGGTTCCACAAGTCTCATCCTCTAACAGGCCAGCTTGTGCATATTCTCATGATAAAGGCAGAGGAGCAAGAAAGAATCACAAAGCCTCAACTGGAGTACCAACACTTTTTGTCAGGAAAAAAAAAAAAAAGTCACAGGTGCAGCCCAGATTAAAGGGATCAGGAAGATTTCATGTCTTTATGGAAGAAGCTACAATTTCACATTGGAAAGGACAGAGATATGGGAAAGAATGAAGAATCATGACCATTTTTTTAAATATATAATCTATTACAGTATGCCTACTCTTGAATGAATTTAAAACATTATGAAATTATAAAGTCAGTTTGTGAAAAGTTTAATTGATTAAGTTGCAATCAGTGTTTCCAGAGAAATTCAAATTGGAAGATTTTGTTTTATTACTTTACGGTTATGGAGCAAATCTTTAGAGGCATCTTAATTATTTATGGACATTTAACAAAACTGTGATCCTACCAAGAAGAGTAAAAAGAGCTGTGGTATTTTTCCTTGGCCTTCATGAAAAAGTAAAATATAATGACTTTCTATACTACCTTGAGCTTTCAGATGAGTGTCCTTTATGTAAAAGTAATGCTGATTAAACATAATCTAGCTGCTAGTATATTTAGCCTCAAAAATAACATAAACCTAAAATAGTTAAATAATTATGGCTCCTGTGGAAAGAAATACTTCAAATAAAAAAAAAAATTGAGTACCAAAGAGTTCCAAACAGATTATGCAATGCCTAATCACTTTATTTGCGTATTTGCAAAACCATTTTCTACATTCATATATTTTAGTAGTAATTTCTTTTTTCTGTCCTTATTTATTTGTTTATTTACTTATTATTTTGCTTTAAGTTCTGGGATACATGTGCAGTGCGTGCAGATTTGTTACATAGGTATACATGTGCCATAGTGGTCGCTACACCTATCAACCCATCATCTAGGTTTTAAGCTCTGTGTGCATTAGGTATTTGTCCTAATGCTCTCCCTCCCCTTGCCACCCACCCCCTCGACAGGCCCCAGTGTGTGATATTCCCCTCCCTGGGTCCATGTGTGCTCATCGTTCAACTCCTACTTATGAGTGAGAACATGAGGTGTTTGATTTTCTGTTCCTGAGTTAATTTACTGAGAATGATGGTTTCCAGCTTCATCCATGTTCCTGCAAAGAAATACTTACATATGCCAGGCATTATCATACAGTATATGTGAACTAACTCTTAAAAATCTCTGAGGTAGGGAGATTAGCTACAGTTCAAAACTGTCACAACTGAGGCACAGAGAAATTGGGCACCCTGCCAAAGGTCATAGAAATAGTAGGTGGAGGAACCTGGCTCTGAATCCAGGTGATCTGGCTCCAGAGCTTCAAAGCCCATTCTCTTAACCACTATGTCAGCTTGTCTAGTGACAGATTAGCACGGTCTCAAACTTTTCTCTAATCTTCCTGTATCGCAGGGCTGGAAACAAGTAACTTTCTTTAGTTCTGGGTTAGATCCAATAGCAAAAAGCAGTTATGAGATTTGGAAGGTGAAAGACAGGCAGAAAGCTCTACTTTGCTCCTCCAGCAGTGACAGTCAGATCTATGAGCTTCAGCAGATAGAAAGTCTTTCACTAACCTCCAGGTGCTCTGCAAATCATGACTGTCAGTGCTGCAGTGAAGACACTGGTTCCACACCTT
Source organism: Rhinopithecus bieti (assembly GCF_001698545.2). NCBI lineage: Eukaryota > Metazoa > Chordata > Mammalia > Primates > Cercopithecidae > Rhinopithecus > Rhinopithecus bieti. The sequence continues at coordinate 159,134 of NW_016803348.1, forward strand.
CCTCTTTTTTTCTAGAACTTGATAGAGGTTTCTAAAACCTACAGCCAGCAGCAGCTTGCCCTGATCTTTGATCCTCCAATATTTCTAATGCTTTGGTGAGCACATATACTCTGAATTAAATGACTTTCTGCTGTTGAAACTCTCCTTTAAGAGACAGTTGACTGATATTGTGTAGGGTACATAAATGACTTCCAGTGAAAAATGTGATATTTGTAATTTCTAACATGCAGTGGCAAAAAAGCTACTTAAATTATTGCAGGGTTTTTAGTAGAATGAAATGTCCATTAAAAGCAAGTTTCAGAATGAACATCTCAGCAGCTACTAAATGGGGACTTTAGTAGAAAAATGATGATGAAGGGGACTCAGGTGGGTTGGCTTCTGACCTCACTGGAAAAATCCCGACATAATAATAAGAATGACAAGCTCAGCGTTTTAAATTCTCAGCTCAACGTCTATATATATACACATTGTTTTCCCCAAAGGTTCAGAATTTGATATACTGGTTTATGAAACTGGAATAAATCTGTTTTCTTGGTTCATTAAATTCAACATTAATCTACATTAAATAAAATTATATTCTTTAACACTTTTGTTATAATATTAAGGAGGGAATCTACCTCTTCATTGTATCCCTAGGAGGGCCCAGAGAACTTTCTATTTTATCAAAGCATTGGGAAATGCATTGGTCAGTGAAGTGCCAGCATCCTTGAATATGGTTATATTCTGAAATCAGTAGATATATAATGGCTGGAGATGGCATCATTGAAAGAGGCTCCTTGATTACGATAGGCATTATGGAATCCTGGACAGACAGACACTTAACTGTCAGACAAAGGTGAGTGCACTTATTCTAATGGGAGGCAGGTTGAATAAGGTAATAAGAACGTCTGACACACAGATTATTATAAAATGTTACTGACTCAAGAATTGAAGTAGGTGTACTTTCTACTAAAGTTATACTTTAGGAATAAAGATTGGACATCAGTCTCAAGTCACTACAATGGAAAACTATAGTCTCTCATCCAATTTTTGACCAGAACCAGTTCACAGGCATAAAATCTCTTTAATAAAGCGGAAGCTGGATCCACTTAAGAAAGCATCATGCATCACTGCCTCAAATATTTCCATAGATATTTTAATAAAGGAAACGGCAATTAATTATTAAAGTGATAATTCTCTGGGGGGAAAATAACCAGGTTTTCAGGATTTGTGATTATTGCTAATGTGTACATTCCCAGATTAATTCTGGGTCACAAGTTATAGTGGAGGCTTATAGAGGTCAGATAGTAATAGAACATTAGCCTGAGTCTGTCTCACAGTAGACCCAGTAGGTCTGCATACATGCCATGCTCTTTTCTTCCCTTGGTGACTAAATATTAATATAAGTTGGAATATCCATACTGAGCAATTAGAAGAAACCACACTTTGGTTCCCTGTACCATAGAGTTAATACTATAAGAATAGGAAGAGCCAAGGTAAAGACCCTGTAATTTTCTTCTCCCAACCAAGATAGTAAACCAAAAGCAATTACTGTATCACTGGGGCATTACAGAGGTTAGTGCCATCATCAAAGATTTCAAAGACACAGAGTTGTTGATTCCTCTTACATCCCTGTTAAATTGCCTATTTAAGAAGATAGACAGGTCTTGGAAAATGACAGGGACTTACTGTAAATTTAAATCCCATAGTACAGAAGCCCCTAGAATCTGGCGTGCAGCTCTTAGTCTGACAAATATGTTTTCTCCATGCAAATTATCAAACGAGTCAAAAAACTAGTTTGTTTTCACTGTGCAGAGATAGTAGTATATATTTTACCTCAGCGCTATGTGAAACTATGTCTTTTCTTTAACTTTGTCATAATCTATCTTACAGGGACCTTGCCCATCTTGTCATTACATTGGTCTACTAAATCAATGAAATCATATTAATCAGACCCAGGGAGCAGAAATTAGCTAATTCATGAGATACCTTGATGAAGCACATGAGTACTAGAGGATAGGAGATAATCCTCACACACAAAAAAATGGTAACTTGCCACCTGAATAAAGTTTCTAGGAGAACAGTGGTCTATGGCTATAATAGTTACTCCCTCCAAAGGGAAAGACAGTTCCATTAATTTGCACCTCCTCAGCAACTAAGAAGTACTGCACTTGATGGGCTTATTTGGCTTATATGAACAATATTTTGTAATGGATTTACTGGTGTATTTGCTGAAGGTTTATAGTTTTAGCTTATATGTTTACATTTGTGTTCCATTTCAATTTAATTTTTGTGTGTGGTGTAATATAAGAGTTAAGGTTAATTTTTTATAGGGATATTTGATAGTTTAAGTACCATTTATTAAAAAGATTAGCCTCTTCTAATTGAGTTATCTTGGATCCATTGTCTAAAATAAATTGACCATATAAGTGTGGGTCTATTTCTGTACTGGTGATTGTGTTCTGTTTGTCTACATGGCCATGCTTACACCAATAACACTGTCTCAATTACTGTAGTTTACAGCAAATCTTTAAACCAAGTAGTCTAGTCAAACTTGTTCATTTAAAAAAATTGTTGTTTCTTCTAGGTTGTTTGCTTTTCCATATACATTAATAGCTTGTTATTTTCTTCAAAAAAGCATGCTGAGATTTTTTTGGATTGAATCTGATTGAATAGAGATCAATGATATCTATCGATCAACTGAATCTATAGATCAATTTTAGAGAATAAAATCTTAATAATATTGAGTTTCCCATAAATGTATACTTAAAATATGAACATGCTATTCAATACTATTTATGATTTTAAAAACTGGAGAAAAGGGAATTTGAGAAAGGAGATATATACAAAACATACAGTTACTATAGTAATCAATGGTAAAATGATTGAATACTGTGCTCTTAGATAAGGAATAGGCAAAGATGTCTGTTCTTTCTGTTTTAACACTGTACTGGAGATATAGCCAGCGCATTAGAAAAAAAAAGTATATAAAAGACATACAGATCAGAAAGAAGGAACTAAAACTGTCTTTATTGGCATAATGCATGACTGTGTACATATAAAATCCTGAATCTATATGAAAGTCATCATAAATAATAATTTAGTAAGTTCTCATGATATAAAGTCAATTTACAAATAATAATTGTATTTCTATATACTGGCAATGGATAACCCGAAAGTAAAATTTTTTAAAGTACTTGATTTATCATAAATAAAAAACTAAAATACATGGAAACAAATTTAAGAAAAAATGTATAAAATGCATATGCTTAAAACTATAAAACATTGTTGGTGGATATGAAAAATCACCTTTCTTATAGAATTTCCAGTACTATTTATAGTATTTTTGTTCCTAGGGTAAACTTTCTCTTTCTGGGGACAATTTTAGTTCACTCATAGGCTCTCTGTTATCTGATTATCTCTTCCATGCTATTTTCTTTCCCCCAGATCCACTTTTCTCTCCACAAAGCCTGGGGATCTGGGAACTTGAGAAACATCTCTGCTTGAAATCAGTATTGTTGTTGTCATTATTATTGTTTTCTATTTACAGATAACTTGGTTTGAAGTTGTTGACAAAATAAGTCAAATTCTGTAAAATATTTGAAGAGATTTATTCTGAGCCAAAGCCAAGGACCATTGCCAATGACACAGCCCAAGGACGTCTTGAGAACATGTGCCCAAGGTGGTTGAGCTACAGCTTGGTTTTATATATTATAGGGAGGCACACAATATCAATCAATACATGTAAGATGTACACTGACTGGTCCGGAAAGGCAGGACAACTTGAAGCAAGGGGTAAGGGTGTTCTAGGTCATTGGTGGATTCAAAGATTTTCTGATTGTCAATTGGTTGAAAGAGTTAAGTTATTATCTAAGAACTGAAATTAATAGAAAGGAGTGTCTGGTTAAGATAAGGGGTTGTAGAGAGCAAGATTTTTATCACGAAGATAAAGCCTCCAGGTTCAAAGAGAATAGAATGTAAGTGTTTCTTATTAGACTTAAAAAGGTGCCAGACTCTCAGTTAATCACTCCTAGATCAGGGAAAAGACCCGAAAAGGGAAAGGGATTCTCTACAGAATGTAGATTTTTCCCACAAGAGACAGTTTTGCAGGGCCTTTTCAAAATATGTCGAAGAAATATATTTTGAGGTACAATACTTTGATTTCCTCCAGGGCCTGCTATTTGTCATGTCATGCTATACTAGAGTCGGGTTGAAATTTGGTATTTTATTGCTACAAAGAGTCTGTTTTGTCATCCTTAAGGTGTCAGTTTTAAGGTTAATGCTGTTCAGTTGTGCCCGAATTGTAAAGGGAGGAGTGTATAATGAAGCACGTATAACCCCCCTTCCCATCACAGACTGAACTAGTTTTTCAGGTTAACTTTTGAATGCCTTTAGCAAAAAAGAGGGTTCCATTCAGTTGGTTAGGGGGCTTAAAATGCTAATTTTGGTTTATATAGCACTCTGCCTTCTGGCTAATGTCAATGGCAAAGGATTTGTGTGACATTATTTGTTCTTGGTATGTATAGTTTGGAGATTGAGACTTACAGCTCTCCATGTGTTCACCAAGGTGGATAATCTCAAAACTCCTTTGATTAGAATATTTATGAAGGATTAGGATATTCATTACATAGGTATGATTTGTTAAATCATTGGCCACTAATGATTAAATCAACCTCAAGCCCCTCTCCCGTCCTTGGAGGTTTGGATGGAAGTGCTAAAAGCTCCAACCCTCTAATCATGGTGTTGGTTTCCCTCACAACCAGTGACCCCCACCCTTAGGGGCTTTCCACAAGTCACTTCATTGACAGAAATTCAAGTATAGTTGAATGGGGCTTGTTATGACTAGGAAAAGATTATCCTTTCACATTTTTAGAAGTTGTGTCAAGAGCCAGGAACAAAAACCAATTATATTATAATAAAAGGTGCTCCTATGGCTTTTACCACTAGCACTTACAAGAGTTTCAGGAGGTCTGACTAGGAGCTGGGAAAGAAGACCAAAATGTGTATTCTTATTCTATCACAGTATCTCAATAGATATTTGGAATTTTGATATAAATATGAATTTATAATACCTAAGACAGCATTGCCTGTGGATCATAGCTTTGTAAGGTGATCTCTTAGTTGCCATACCACATCATACCCAAGGCTACAATTAGAGCAGGTTTTTGAAATTCTCCCACCAAACATTTTCCAGCTGTCTAAACACCAAACAACATATTCTGCAAATCAATGGCAGTCTGTTTTCTACAGCTTTAGCCAAAAGATTATTTTCTAGGCCATTTTATACATTTTTTAACAGAACAACCACCCTGCAAAATTCTATTTCACTATATCTTGGCAAGCTAAATTTAAATATTGTTCACACTGAATGTAGTGGAACACACATGTGTCTTTTATGAGGACACTAAGTTGATGCTCCTTTGTAGATTCACCAAAAGACAACCAAAGACACAACACAGCCTTGGCATTGATCGCAAAAGATGCTATTTAATAAATGTACTTTGGCTTCTATTTCCAAATGATAATTTTCAGAGGACAAGTTCTCTTAATAAAAGTAAGTTCTAGGTTCAAACAGTTCTATTTTTAAAGTTTTGTCCTTATTATTCGCTTTCAGAGAAAACAATCCAATTATGCTGTGTAATAGAGCAGTAAAACCATCAAACACATGGGTAAAAGGTAGGTTTGAAAAATCAGGGAATGAGAACTTTCTTCCTTTTCCTTATTGGAAGATTCATTGATATTGACTACCCTACATATCTTCTTTCACAGGATCTTCAAAGGTTGTGAACTAGGATAGATGATAGTATTCTAAAACAGACACTGCATTAACTGGCAGAGCAAGAAACCTGACTCTTCGTTGTGGCTCTATAAGCAATATAACTACTTGTAAATTTTAATATGATCTGTGAAATTAGGAAAAAGATTACATTCTAACTCTAAAACTTCACAATAATTCCAACAAAACTCATGCTTACTGAGAAGTAGTAGAAAAATATTGGAAAAAAAAAGATAAAGGAAGAAGTTATTTCACATTTTGACCACATTACCAAAGTATCATTAAAAAAAATTAGTACTCATGTCACTTGGCACCAGCCACTCCATTTAAAATATAATTTTCTCACACAAGAAGCTATCCCCAAGTAATTGTAAATAGTTAATATAGATGTTTCTCTTTTATATATCTTTAAGCAATTTGCTCATTTTCTCCATCAGATACTTCTTTCATTCCCACACAGGAGATCTACAATTTTACACAGGCATACATATTTTGTGAATTGGCCAAATTAACACTTGTGAGAAAATAAGAGGCCAAGAAAAATTAAGATTGCAATTTATGTTTTAAGAATCTTTATCTGATTAAAATAGTTCATGATCATTGGAAAACATAGAAAATATAAACAAAAAACCCAAAACCAAATTACCCCCTCCTAGAGATAACTTATTCTCTACTCCTGAAATCTTCTCTTTGGTAAGTTGCCTGACTCCTCCTTCACTTCTTCAAGAATCAGGAACTTGGGTAAAAGAAACTAAACTTGAGTATCTCTGGCCTTTCCGTTGCTCCCTATTGGATCTTGCTGCCAATAAAGTGCATATGCTCTCTGTACATTTATGTACATGTGTGTATATATATGTCAGGGAGATGGCCTGTACATATACATATGTGTGTGTGTGTGTAATATACATGTGTGTGTAATATACACACACATAATATAATATGAACTGTAATATATATGAACTTAGTCATCTCCCTGTAATGAGAGATTGAGTGGGGGAAATCTGTCAAATTTAGAAATAACTTTATTCCTTGCCTACAGTCCCTAGACACATTCTCAAATAGTTAGTTTCAACAGAAATAAAACTGGTATTTTGATGTCTATATGTTTGCATCTATCCTAAATGCAAGCACATATACTTCTGTGTCTATCTCTAAATAGCTCCAAATTCAGATGGGTGGAAAGAAGGTTACTATTTGAAATACTCTGAAAGACCCAACTATTATTAACATATATGCAGATATTTCTATAATTTTTATTCATTTATTACTCATTTAGGATCTTCTGCTGTGACTTAAACACAATACTCACGCTTAACAGTTTGCATTAAGCTAATAATCCTGTATAAAAGACAAAACATTGAGCAAGTAATCACAAGGATTATGAGTTCTGGGATTTGGGAAACCTGGGCAGTGGGGCAAAGTAGATCAGGGAGAGCTAAACCAGATCCCAGACTGGGCATGCCCACTTGGAAAAGTGTTAAATCAAAACCTTAGATACGAGATGCTCACAGTGCAGACTAGGGGCACATTGCTAGAATTGCAATCAGTCGAGACCCAAGTTAGCCCTGGGCAGTGAGCTCATGGAGGATGCTTCAGGACCATCACCAGAAACCATTCTGCCCTCCTACAGCTCTGGGCCTATGATGGAAGGGGCAACCTCGGTGATATTTGAAATGCCTTCAGGGCTTTTCTTCCATGGTCTTGACAAATAGCACCTGGCTTTTATCCATATTAATCTCTTTAGCAATTGTCACTTGGCCACATCCTTAGTGTTCACTTCTGAAATTTTCTTTTTCTTTTTTTAAATTATTTACATAACTAAGCTGTGAATTTTCCAAATCCTTTCACTCTGTTTCCTGTTTTATTATAAGTTCTTTATTGAAGTCATCCCTCACATCTCACTGTATATGGTTGAAAGCAGCCATGCAGCAGCCTGAATGCTTTGCTGCTTGGGTATATCTTCCGCCAGACATCTTAGTTCATCACTTCTAAGCTCTGTTTTCTGCAAAGCCCTCAGGCTTTGGGCACAATTCAGTTAAGGTCTTTACAACTGTAAAACAAAGATGGACTTTACCCCAATGTCTAAAACATTGTTCTTAATTTCCCTCTGAAACCTCATCAAAATGGCCTTTACCATTAATATTTCAATCAGCCTTCTGGTCACCACCCCTTATGTAATCTCTAAAAAGTTTCACGTTTCCCTACAGCTCTCCTCTTGTTTGGACCCCTTACCAGAGTTGCCTTTAATGTACATTCATAGCAATCTAGGCTTTTTCTAGCCTGCTCCTTCAAATTCTTCCAGCCTCTACCCATTATCTAGTTCCACTGCTTCCACCTTTTCAGCACTTTGCTATAACGACAGCCTCACTTTTCAGTACGAATAGTATGTCTTTTTTTCTGCTGTTATAATAGAGTACCACACACTAAGTAACTTATAAAGGACAGAAATGTATTTGGCTCATGGGTCTGGAGGCTGGGAAGTCCAAGAGGATGGTGCCAGCATCTGGTGAGGGTCATCCCACTGTGGAAGGGTAAGCAAGCATGTGAGACATAGAGAACAAAAGGGGGCTGGACTAATCTTTTTATCAGGAGCCCACTCCTGCAATAACTTGCCCACTTCTGCAATGATGACATTAATCCACTCATGAAGGTGAAACTCCCATGATTTAATCATCTGTTAAAGGCCCCAGTTAGCAAAAACATTATATTGGCAATTAAATTTCAACATGAGTTTTGGAGGGAGCTCTCAAACCATAGCATTATCTATATTTTACAATGCTGAAGCAGGAAAAGTATAAGTAACTATCCAAAGTTATGACAGGGCCAGGACTCAAATCTATCCAGTCTTTTCATTTAACCAAATCATGGCAGCTGTTTTTTTGCCTACCTGTGGTATTTACCACATGATTATATTACATATTACTTTCCCATTCTTTAATTAATGGTTTAATTTTTTCATTATTTTATTATAAATAACACTGCAATAAACATCTTTATACATATCTCCTTATGCATATATAGGGCATATACATTTTTAATTGTATGAAATCAGATTACTTTCCAAAGTGACCAAAGCAAGTAAAAATTTTCATTACTCCACACCCTCATCAATACACACAGTTCCCAACATTCAAAGGTTCAATTTAGGATTTTTCTACTTTATGATCATGTGAAAGCCATATGCATTCAACAGAAACCATACTTTGAGTACCCATACAACCATTATTTTTTCTCTTTTCAGCGCAGCATTCAATAAAGTACACGAGATATTCAAACTTTATTATAAAATATGTATTGTATTAGATGATTTTTGCCCAAGTGTAGGCTAATGTAAGTTTTCTGAGCATGTTTCGGGTAGGCTAGACTAAGCTACAATGTTCGGAAGGTTAACTGTACTAAATGCATTTGGGAATTGCAACATTTTCAACTTAACCATGGGTTTATTATACATCATAAGCTGAGCAGCATCTGTACTTGGCTGCTCAGATATCCTGAGCAAAAAGAACAAAGGCAAAAGTATCACACCATCTGATTTAAAAATATATTATAAGGCTATAGTAACCAAAAGAGGAATGGTATTGGTATAAAAATAGACACATAGACAAATTGTATTTTCCATTTCATGTATCTGGTGAAGATAAAGATTTTGACGCTTGACTGCAAAGATCTGACTCTGCAGGAATGTACTTACTCTCTTTTTTGAAAATATAATGATTTCACAGCCTCCTGCCTTGAACACACTACATTTGTTAACTTTATTTCTTGTTTCATAAAGTCATGTATGACTTTTCTGCTTCTTCCTTGCCTGCCATAATCATCTTCTGACCATCTGGGACTTAAATGTAAGACCTAAAACTATAAAAATCCTAGAAGAAAACCTGGGGAATACACTTCTTGACATTGGCTGTATTAGTTCATTCTCATGTTGCTATAAGGGCATACTCAAGACTGGGTAATTTATAAAGGAAAGAGGCTTAATTAATTCACGGTTCTGCAGGAGTGGGGAGGCTTCAGGAAACTTACAATCATGGTGGAAGGGGAAGCAAACATGTCCTTTTTCACATAGTGGCAGCAAGAAGAAATGCCAAGCAAAAGGAGGAAGAGTCCCTTATAAAACCATCAGATCTTGTTAGAATTCACTCACTATCATGTGAACAGCATGGAAGTAAGTGCCCCCATGATTCAGTTACCTCCCACCAGATCTCTCTCACTACACATGAGGATTTGGGGAACTACAATTCAAGATGAGATCTCAGTGGGGACACAGCCAAACCATGTCATTCTGCCCCTGACCCTCCCAAATCTCACGTCCTCACAATTCACAACACAATCATGCCCTTCCAACAGTCCCCTAAAGTCTGACTCATTCCAGTATTAACTCAAAAGTCGAAGTCCAAAGTCTCATCTGAGACAAGGCAAGTCCCTTCCACCTATAAGCCTATAAAAATCAAAAGCAAGTTGGTTACTTCCTAGATACAATGTGGTACAGGAATTGGGTAAATACACCATTTCACATGGGAGAAATTAGCCAAAACAAAGGGGCTACAGGTCCCATGCAAGCCCGAAATCCAATAGGGTAATTATTAAACCTTAAGTTACCAAAATTATCTCCTTTGACTCCATGTCTCACATCCAGGTCACACTGATGCAAGAGGTAGTCTCCCATGGCCTTGGCAAGCCCTGCCCTTGTGACTTTTCAGGGTACAGCCCCCTTACTGACTGCCTTCATGGGCTGACTTTGAGTGTCTGCACCTTTTCCAGGTACATGGTGCAAGCTGTCAGTGGGTTTACCATCTGGGGTCTAGAAGACAGTAGCCTCTTCTCATAGGCTTAGTAGGCAGTGCCCCAGTGGGGACTCTGCCAGGGCTCCAACCCCACATTTCCCTTCTGCACTACCCTAGCAGAGGTTCTCCATAAGGGTTCCGTCTCTGAAGCACACCTCTGCCTGGACATCCAGGCACTTCCATACATTCTCTGAAATCTAGGTGGAGGTTCCCAAACCTCAATTCTTATCTTCTGTGCACCTGCAGGACCAACACTACATGGAAGCTAACAAGGATTGGGACTTACACCCTCTGAAACCATGGCCCAAACTGTACATTGACCCCTTTTAGCCGTGATTGGAGTGGCTGGGACACAGGGCACCAAGTCCCAAGGCTGAACACAGCAGCGGGGCCTGGACCCAGCCTAAGAAACCATTTTTCCCTCTTAGGCCTCTGGGCCTGTGATGGGAGGGCTGCCCTGATGTGCCCTAGAGATGTTTTCCCCATTGTTTTCATGATTAATATTCTGCTCTTCATTACTTATGCAAATTTCTGCTGCTGGCTTAAATTTCTTTTCAGAAAATGGATTTTTCTTTTCTACTTCATAATCAGGCTGCATATTTTTAAAACCGTGTATGCTCTGCTTTCTCTTGAATGCTTTGCCACATAGAAATTTCATCTGCCAGATGCCCTAAATCATCTCTCTCAAGCTGAATGTTCCACAGATCTGTAGGAAGGGGGCAAAATGCCACCAGTCACTTTGCTAAAGCAAAACAAGAGTCACTTTTGCTCCAGTTCCTATCTAGTTCCTCATCTCAATCTGAGATTACCTCAGCCTGGGCATTATTGTCCGTATCACTATCAGCATTTTGATGAAAGTCATTCAACAAGTCTCTAGGAATTTCCAAACTTCCCATATTTGTTATATTCTACTGAGCCCTCCAAACTGTTCCAACCTCTGCCACTTACCAGGTTCCAAAGTTGCTTCCACATTTTTGGCTATCGTTATAGCAGCACCCCATTCTGGGTACCAATATACTCTACTAGTCCATTTTCACGCTGGACTAGTGGATGCAAACATGCCCTTTTTCACATGGTGGCAGCAAGAAGTGCCAAGCAAAAGGGGGGAAAGCCTCTTATAAAGCCATCAAATCTCATAAGAACTCACTATCACAAGAACAGCATGGACACATGGGGTTATGAGAACTATAATTCAAAATGCGATTTGGGTGGGGGACACAGCCAAGCCATGTTATTGGCCATGGCAAAGAATTTATAAACCTCAAAAGCAATTACAACAAAAACAAAAACTGACAAGTGAGACTCTAGTTAAACTAAAGAGCTTCTGCACAACAAAGGAAACTCTCAATGAAGTAAACAGACAACCTACAGAGTGGGAGAAAATATTTGAAAACTGCATCCAACAGAGGTCTAATATCCACAATCTATAAGGAGCTTAAGCAAATCAAGAAAAAAAAAAAAACTCCATTAAAAAGTGAGCACAGAACATGAGTAGACGCTTGTCAAGAGAAGACATACAAGCAGTCAACAAACATGAAAAAAATGCTCAACACCACTAAACATCGGAGAAATGCAAATCAAACCACAGTGAGATATTATCTCACACCAATTAGAATGGCTATTACTAAAAAGTCTAAAAAGAACAGATGTTGATGAGGTTGTGGAGAAAAAGGAATGCTTATATACTGTTGGTGGGAGCGTAAATTAGTTCAGCCACTGTGGAAAACAGTTTGGACATCTCTTAAAGAACTAAGGATAGAACTACCATTCGAACCAGCAATCCCATTACTTGGTATATATCCAAAGGAAAATAAATCATTCTACCAAGAAGACACTTGCACTCATATATTCATTGCAGCACTATTCACAATAATAAAGGCGTGAAATCAACCCAGGTGTTCATCAACAGTGGTTTGGATTTTTAAAATATGATACATATACACCATGTAATACTATGCAGTTATAAAAAAGAACAGCCTCATGTACTTTGCAGCAACATGGATACAGCTGGAGGCCATTATCCTAAGTAAATAAATACAGAAACAGAAAACTAAATATCATATGTTCTCACATATAGGAGGGAGCTAATCATTGGGAACACAAGGATATAAAGATGGGAACAATAGACACTAAGGAATACAAGAAGGGGAAGGGAGGAAGGGAGCAAGGGTTGAAACATTATGTATTGGATACTTTGCTCACTTCCTGGGTAATGGGTTCAACTGTACCCCAAACCTCAGCATCACACAATATACCTTTGTAACAAACCAGCACATGTATCCCTTGAATATAAAATAAGTTAAAATTTTTTTAAAGTAGTCATTCTTAATATTAGCAATAGCACCTAGAAATTTAAATGAATATATATAAATATATATATATATACACATATTTTACAGCAGTGACTAAAATGTAGAATATATAAAAATAAATTTAACAGGCAAAAGATGGAATATAACATAATGACATAAAAAATAAAACCCCATTGAAATATTTCTAAATTTCTTTAAAATTGAACAACATGCTTAATTTTTGGAAGAGAAATTTTAATAATTTATAGGTCATCTCCCCAAATTCATGTATCAATTGAATATAACATCATTTAAAATATGTATATACAAATAGTTCATTTGGTAAAAATATTTGCAAAGCAGTGACAGGATTTGTTTTGGAATATTATTTTTAAAAGTTCAGAGGGAAGAAAATGTGCCCAAGAAAAGCTAAGAACATTTATGGAGAAAACAGTAAGGAAATATGCTTTTAGGATATCAGAAAAATAATCTATGGCAAATATAATCAAAACAATTTGGTGTTGCCATAGAAATGGAGAAATTGGTCAGTGAAACAGAATCAAGGATACAAATATAGATCCCATTATACATGAGATTTTAAAACATGTGAAAAGTGGGTTTTCAATTCGAAGGGGAAGAATGAAATATTTAGTAAGCTGTTTGGAACAAGTGAAGGTTGGCTCACTATTTATGGCATGTGTTTTAAAACTCCACTTGAATTAAAACCAATGCCAAAATTTTAAAATAAAATCCTTCAATAAAATCTAGAAGACTGCATGTCTAATGTAGTAATAAGAAAAATCATATTAATCAACACTGGAATTCAAAATGTATACAATAAAAATTAAATATATTGTCTATACAAATATTTTAAGTGTGCACAATAAAATTATGAAGAAAGGCAGCAGACGATATGGAAAACATTTACTATCTATGATAAGCATTAATAATTATAATATTCAAAGAACATAGAAATTGAGAAAGGCCGGGCGCGGTGGCTCAAGCCTGTAATCCCAGCACTTTGGGAGGCCGAGACGGGCGGATCACGAGGCCAGGAGATCAAGACCATCCTGGCTAACACGGTGAAACCCCGTCTCTACTAAAAAATACAAAAAACTAGCCGGGCGAGGTGGCGGGCGCCTGTAGTCCCAGCTACTCGGGAGGCTGAGGCAGGAGAATGGCGTGAACCCGGGAGGCGGAGCTTGCAGTGAGCTGAGACCCCGCCACTGCACTCCAGCCCCGGCGACAGAGTGAGACTCCGTCTCAAAAAAACAAAACAAAACAAAACAAAACAAAAAAATAC
>NW_016803348.1:174461-208607 GCF_001698545.2 Rhinopithecus bieti
CAATGAGATACCATCTCACACCAGTTAGAATGGCAATCATTAAAAAGTCAGGAAACAACAGGTGCTGGAGAGGATGTGGAGAAATGGGAACACTTTTACACTGTTGGTGGGACTGTAAACTAGTTCAACCATTGTGGAAGACAGTGTGACGATTCCTCAAGGATCTAGAACTAGAAATACCATTTGACCCGGTCATCCCATTACTGGGTATATACCCAAAGGATTATAAATCATGCTGCTATAAAGACACAGGCTACACGTGTGTTTATTGCGGCACTATTCACAATAGCAAAGACTTGGAACCAACCCAAATGTCCATCAATGATAGACTGGGTTAAGAAAATGTGGCACATATACACCATGGAATACTATGCAGCCATAAAAAGGGATGCATTTGTGTCCCTTGTAGGGACACGGATGCAGCTGGAAACCATCATTCTCAGCAAACTATCGCAAGGACAGAAAATCAAACACCACATGTTCTCACTCATAGGTGGGAATTGAACAATGAGAACACTTGGACAAAGCAAAGGGAACATCACACACCTGGGCCTGCCGTGGGGTGGAAGGAAGGGGGGAGGGATAGCATTAGGAGATATACCTAATGTAAATGACGAGTTAATGGGTGCAGCACACCAACATGGCACATGTATACATAGGTAACAAACGTACACGTTGTGCACATGTACCCTAGAACTTAAAGTATAATTTAAAAAAAAGAAAAAAGAGAGAAAATAATGGAATGGGTAATGTAACTTAAATAGAAAGTAAATGTTGTGCTACTTTTTAGTTTAGTTTTTCCTGGTACTCAGATCCAGATTATTCTTTGGAACTAACATATACAGATACTATGGAACCTGAATGTATATTAAAATGGTGCAGTGATAGCTTTTTCAAATTTTTTTCCAAATTAAAGGAAAAAAATATATACTTATTGGTATTTTAGCTAAGGTAGGATCAACAGGAAAGAATTAGAAACAGGAATGAATCATGGGAGCAACTTAAGGTTGGAGTTTTGGCAACTTGTCTGTACCTATAAAAAGATTCAGGAGAATCTAATATGTAAATGGATGTAAAATTTTCACAGAACAAATATTTGCTAGACTCTGTTCTAGGCACTGAGGGCAGCAATAAGTATGAAAGTATAGTGTACATCTCTCATGGAGCTTATATTTCATTTTGGGGAATAATATCATTGATAAGTGAACACATAAATGGAGATAGTCTCCACTAGCAAGTGGGCTTTGATACAAATCAGACAATACTGTGATGACCAGCAGCGTGGAGAGGCGTTCCAGACCCAAGATGAAAGGACTTAAAGAACCCCTCCCGCGCAGCTCTGAGAGGCACGATTCCCAGGCAGGGAGAACATCAGGTGCAAAAACTGTAGTTGGGAATGAGCTTGGGATGTTCAAGTCTCGAGGGTCTAAAAGGAGGAAAAAAGAGATGAGAGCTGAGAATAGGGACAGTGAGAAATTGTAAGGTTTTGGATACTGTAGAATCTTCAAGTTGGGCACTAATTCTGTAGGTAAATATGAATTAGAAGTTGCTAAAACCTAGATAATCAAAATATCAAGAAAAGCAAGCTCAGGATACTGGCCAAGCTCACGCTGGTCTTTGATACTTCTGTGTTAAGGGAAGCACGGGGCCACTAGTTTTGAAAGAAGCATATATCACAGAAATTACTTAATGTAGTTTTTCCAGCTGAAAAAAGAGCAGGAACAAAGGGAACTCCCTCAGACAGGGAAGATTTTAGCCAAAGGCTTCTAAGCTTTAAGTGACACTGATATAAATGATATAAATGGCTACCCAAGGACAAAAACAAACAAAGAAAACACTTTGCATACCTGTGGAGGATGGGGAATTCCAGACAGAAGAGGAGATCATGAGTAAGGAGAAAGAGAAATGCAAGGCTGTAAACTCTACTGAGAGAGTTGTCTATTGTAAATGAGATACAGCATCCTTACAAAGAGTAGAAGATGTGATCCTAGAGAGACCCCACATTCAGTTTATTATCAGTGTCCCAAGAATGCAAGGACAGGAAGTAAAATGGGAAGGAAAATTTAGAGACTTTAAATGAGACCTCTTTTTTTTTTTTTTTTTTTTATAAACAAGATTTTGCTCTGTTGCCCAAGCTCGAGTGCAGTGGCACAATCATGGCTCACTGCAACCTCAACCTCCAGGGGTCAAACGATCCTTCCACCTTAAGCGTAACCTCCTGAGTTGCTGGAACTACAGGTATATGCCACTATGACCAGCTAGCTTTTGTTTGTTTGTTTGTTTGTGTTTGTTTATTTGTTTTTAATTTGTAGGCACTGGCTCTCACTATGTTGCCTAGGCTGGTCTCAAACTAGGCTCAAGTGATCCTCCTGCCTCTGCCTGCCAAAGTGCTGGAATTACAAGCATGAGTGGCCTAAATGAGGTACTTTAAAGATTTTAAATGAGACTCCATACTTTAAGGGAAAGTAGGGGATTTGAGAGAAATCCTAAGCACTGCAAGTATCACCTCTTTAAATGTTTACATTTAGCAAGGAGATAGGGTGTTTGAGATGGCACTCTTGGTAAGATAAAGCAGTTTTTATAAGTCACAAACTCCTCCAAGATATGAGAATCATAAGGTCATGTGCAAGCACTTAATCTGAAATTTGTCTCTATTTCCTTGTATGTTTGCAGGTGGTAAATTCTAATATATACAACTATTTGATTTAACTCATATTCTGGTGAGGCTAAATTAAAGAAATATTTATCCTCTTGCTATAATTTTTCTAAATACCTCCTGTCCAAGACAACACTTAAGATTCTTAAGATTAGTCTGTCTATGGTTGCAAAATGGCAATGTGGATTGGGACAAATTTTTTTCATTATGGGAAATCATGAAAATAATTTTGACTCAGAATCATATATATACTATATATTTAAATGTATATGTATTATATATATATAATGTGTGTATACACACACACACAAACACATACCACCCAAACCCAACTCCAGCCCACTAATCTGTGGTGGTACATTTCAAAAAGTTTCACAAGTAACTCCGATGTTTCTTACTTCCACTTAGAAAAATCTTCATGAGGACTGTAATATTTATCTCTTCCTAGGTACATAGCTTTCATGTGGAAAGGATCAGTATAAAAAGAAATTGGTACATTGATTGTAAGCTGTTGTTACTACATACTTGGGAGCCCTGCAGTGTAGAATTTAAGCACATGGACTGGGACACTACATGAGTTCATTATCCTGGTTCCTCAAACTAGAAAACATGTTTACTTTGGCAAATTATTTCTGAGCCTCAGTTTCTTTAAACACCAAAAATGGATTGTAAGCATACTCAATTTCTAAAATCATGAGGATTAAATGAGATAATGTATATGGTTACAGCTCACTTAAGTTTAGATATTTTGATCTCATTTGACTTTGGAAAATTATTGATGCTTTCTAAATTTTGTGGGAATGCAACCAGAACTATAATATTCTAATACGTTTAGTAAACCCTCCAGAATTCTGAAAATACGGATCAACTGAGACTTGTCTGAGGGACTAGAAAAAGGCTCATCAGTTCTAATGGCAGTTACTTTATTCTGCAACTGCCACATGGAACCCAGACTCCACGTAGACACCTAAATAAGACTCTTACAATAGCCCAAGAAGAAAATAGTAAGAAATATACTTTCATAATATTTGAAAACTTTAAATTTTAAATGGACATACAGTTGAAAGAGAACCAATTTTTTGGCATTTCAGGAGTTATTTTGTTTGTTTCTTTTTTCTTTCTCTTTTCTAATTACTGGTGTGGTGTGATTTGGATTGTGCAATTATTCTGATGGTCATTATACGACCTAGCTGGTATGCTTAGCTGTAATAGAATCAAGCCTAGTTTGACATGGAAACCAGAATAGGACATGTCTTGTCATTCATGTGTGGCATTAAATTTAATATTTATGCTGTCCTGACTCATTTTGCCTTTTTGGGGGGTCTAAACTATGGGAAGATATCAAGGAGGCATTCATACTATGCTTGAGGCTCTGGACCTCTCTTTTCCTGGTCTCTGGTGCATACTATAGAAACTGTACTGGGAATTGCCCACCTGCAGATGCAGGAGAGACTCCTCTGCTTTTAGCTGGTTTCCTCCCCTGCCACAGGCAGAAATCCCTTTAGATTTTTCAGAAATGGGTGTGTTAAAAACATTCTTGTGCATCCCCTGTGTACCAGACACAATATCCAGCACAATAGATCATTCTGTTAATTTCTTCTATTAGGACATTTTGTAGAGGAGGTGTTGATGTCATAGAATTTCAGGGCCTTGCCTAAGGGCAGAAGCTCTCAAATGGCAGAGCAAGGATATATGAGCTTTCTCACTCTGGATACTCTGTCCTCTACCATAGAAACAGAGAAATCTAGAGGGGTGAAAGGATTTTAGAAATCAAATTATAATTCATCCTTTTACATTTGAGGAATCTTAGACATGGAGAAGTTAAATGATTTGCCTGAGGCACAGAGCCAGTTAGAAGCCTGACTGGGAAGAAACCTAATTTCTTTACTTTTAGAAGTCTCCTATTTGAAAACTCCATAAAGCAAGGATACCAGACCCATTCCCAACAGCTGTCTGCTGTAGTGACCATTGCATCTTTTTGTATGGGTAGTATATTTCCATTTCCTTCTAGTCTAATGGAGTGAAAATCTCCCTGAAGCCTTAATGTTCAGTTTCAAGAGAATTGGAAAATCATTTAAGAACCAATTTATCCACAAAGCTAGAACTTAAAATCAAAGGGAAACAGAGAGGAAAGGAAAATGAACTGTTAACATCAGGTTAATGGTAAGCATAAAATTCACATGTTTAAGAGAACAATTTGTTAAGATTATTAAAATACTATGTAAATATTGATATAGTTTGGCCGTGTCCCCACCCAAATCTTGTCTTGAATTGTAGTTCTTGTAATCCCCATGTGTTGCTGGGAGGGACCCGGTGGGAGGTAATTGAATCATGAGGGCAGTTACTGCCATGTTATTCTCATGATAGTGAGTGAGTTCTCATGAGATCTGATGGTTTTATAGGAGGCTTTTCCCCTTTTGCTTGACACTTCTCCTTTGTGCCATCACATGAAAAAGAACATGTTTGCTTCCCCTTCTGCCATGATTGTAAGTTTCCTGAGGCCTCTTCAGCCGTGCAGAACTTTGAGTCAATTAAATATTTTTCCTTCATAAATTACCCAGTCTCAGGCAGTCCTTTATAGCAGCATGAGAATAGACTAATCCAGATATGTTTTAGGAATGTGCGATTGTATTTATCCCATTTTCTTTGAATGTGCTTGACAGTTTTAAAATATTTAGCTAAAATAAATGTCCTTTTTTCCATAATAAGGAGGGTAGTATTTTACAAAATTATTATTTTTAAGTATCTGAAGTTTCAAGGCATGAAGTTGTCCTTATTTTGTGTTCCATATTACAGCTGGAAATCCATTTTAATGCAATGCAGTGAAAAGGTTTGTAATATCACAGAGGCATTTGCATGGAATTCTCATAAGAAATCACACACACACACACACACACACACACACACACACACACACAGAGCCAAAGAACAACTACAATAAATAAACTGATACTTCAGGAAGAAATCATTCATTGGTTTATAGTGAATTCATATTTATTCAACCTATAGTCTTTGGCATCTGTAAAAGATAGTGTTGGTGATCAGTATGATTTATAGGAACTATGGGATAAAATAATCATACAAATAAAACAATGAATTTCTAATATATAATTTTAGATACTTTGTAATGTGTTCACAAAATGCACCAAGAATAAAACTGCCAGATAAAACAGACAAATAGATAGATGAAGCAAAAATAAGTTTAAGCCTCAAATGCTCTAAAGTTTTCTATAGACATGAAGAAATCATGGCTAGTAGAAAGATCTTATCGGGGTGTATGGATTTTGGAAAACAAATATTGAGAAAAGAATAGGATAGTGATATATTGTTATTATTGTTATTTTCAAGCAATAAAGCACATTTTTGATTAGTACAATAGCCAGTCTTTAATGTTAATATGTGCCTTTAAATTTAGTGCAGTAAGTACTGTTACTGCACTATATTGCATCACTGTTTTATTAAATGATCAACCTATAGACGTTTTTAACAGATGAAATATTCTAATTGAATTCTGCATACAATTACCATTCTGTTGATGATAATGGCACTATTTTTGAGCATGTTATAGCCATTTTGCAAATTCAACCATAACTTAGATTCATTATTATAATTTTACTCAATTGATTATGGTTTAATTAGAAATCCAGACGGAAACAAAATATGTCCTTCACAGTTTACAAACCATTGATTTTTCCATCCTTTCTCTCATTAGTTGTTACCACTTGAAAGTTATTTGGATGTGAATGGAATTAGAAATTTAGATACATGTTTACAACAACTTTGCATATTTGGATTAAAAAAAGTAAACCAACATCTTTGTACAATTCATGTTATAATTAAGATTTTAAAAAATAAATAAATATTTCAAATATCTACAGTCTAGCTGAGGGGAAATGGGAAATGAACAAATGTATTTTTGGTTTTTAGTTAGTAGTTCTGTCTTTAACTGGAACGACAGCTTGAAGCAGATCATTTTCCTTTCCTCCAGACCCTAAATTTGACCTAGGGCAGCACTGTTGGAAAATGCCTGATGGTTTGGCAGAAGAACTAAAATGGTATTGTCTGGAAACCCTATCTCACTCCCGGAAGGGGATAAAACCTATCCAAACGCCTTCAATAAGGACTCTGGTGTTCTGGACGCAACTCAGAAACCTCATTTTAGCTTTTCTAGCAAGTGGAAATGCACAGGATGAAGCCTCAGATACACAAAGACCATTGCTCAGAAGCATCACGGATGAAAGCAGTTTAGAAACTCGCTAGCTCCAAACCGGCTAAGAAAATTCAACAAAGTTACAATACAGCCCTGGAGAGGGTTTGGGGGGAACTCTAAGGTTAAGAAAGCGCCCCAAATCCCTTGACCAGGTCCCTGCTCTGCAAGCCTGGGGTCACAGCCATCTGTGGTGCAGACATCCAGGGCAGAGAAGTCCCCCAATGTCGGGCCAGTGACCAAAGGGGTGCCTGTGTAATTAGGAAGGGATTTGAAAAATCCAAGGTGTCAGTCCCCAATCGCTAATATGTATCATCAAGGCAAGCGTTAGGCATTAGAGAGGGATCGCGCCCTTACGCGGGGGCCCCCAGCCAAACTGGCCCATGCTGTTACCTCTCCCGGCGAGCCCTGTCGGCGGCGGGAACCAGAATCCACCAAGCCCGTCTGCAGCAACAGGTTCTGTCCCTGCTCTGGCTCCAGCTACTTTTCGCGGTCTGGCGGCTCAACCCCAGCCGACGTCTCTCCGCCTCGGACTCCCTGCTCCGCTCCAGGCTGCCCCGCCGCGGTGCAGGGCGCTGAGTGCTCTGCGCTCGCTCCCCGCCTCCCTGACCCCTTCAGATAAGACGTCACTCTCCAGGAGGCACCAGCTGACCACTGGGGTTCCGAAGAAACTATTCATATCCCGCTAATGGGCACCCAGGTACATTCTTGTGAAACTCAGAATTCGAGTGCAGCAAAGGAAAGGAAGCATCAGTATGACTAGCATCATCGCCGTTACTTGCCTCCAGATCCTGGACAAGTGATTTAGCCTCTCTGTGCCTCAGTTTCCTCGTTTGTAAAATAGAGATGATGATGATATTAATCAGAAGGTAATCTGAAAATTATTTGTCTACGTGCAAAAGTGCCTGGAATAGTCTTGTACAAATTAAGCATTACACTAAATGTGAACTATCATCATCTCTAAGGTTTTAATGGGACTGAGGGGTTCATCGCATATTGCAAACCCTCCCTCTGTCTGAAGCGACCCTATTCTTTGAATCTTTGCAAAGACCTTTTAGCTTGCAAGCAAACCCCTCTGAAATTCTGGAAATTTATTCACAGCATAATCAGAAATGGAAGGGGGAGAACCCTGGGGAGACTCACAATGATCCTAATAGGACTATCTGCCCAGTTGGGTCTTGCTAATAGAGAGAACATGACTAGACTTTAATGGATTAGCTTAGAGATTTATACAGTTACTGAGAAGGGGATAATTAATGGTGCTTTAAGCGAAAAGCCTGTGAGGAGCCTATTGGAGCTAATCCTCACGTGAGTACCCTAGGTTTGTGAAGAGTTGGTGTATAATTATTTCTGATCCACACAGAGGCACCAAGGTTTAGTGACTTGTCTAACATTACAGAAGTGGTATTTAAATGAAAGAACAGCTCCAGAAGCCAAATTCATTTCTTTATCTACTACATTTCTCTGCCTATATCACCGGTACATGTGGGATACAGGAAAAAAAAAAAAAAAAAAAAAAAAAAAACCTATGGTGAGACAGACCTTTTAAAGTAGGATTCCTTGGTCTTGGATTAAAGTTGCAGATTCTGACGTGTGTGTGTGTGTGTGTGTGTGTGTGTGTGTCGTGTGTTTAAAACTGAATGATGATTACACTGATGATTTAGGAAGGGGTATTTCTCCCAAGACTTTACCAAGTTCAAGGTAAGGATACTGGTTCCACTTCTCTAAAGTTTATCAGGATACTCAAGGCACAGAAAGTCATAGAAAAGAAAAAGACATTAAAGAGATAACACAGGAGTCATAGCATAGAATAGTAAGTTAGTTGGGTAAAATAAAACTAAGAAGAGAAAAGCATTTTGAGATTCTCAAATCAAAGTGCAAAAATAATTGTGGATCATTGCTCTACATAATCCCTCATACCACTGGAAAAATAAGTCATTAAAATGAATGAAAACAATAGCAATGCTTTTGATGAGACAGTGAGGTAATGTCTAGCTTGCTAGGATTCTATTATGAATTAAAAGAAATATAAAACTTATGTAACAATCATTTAAACTATGATTCCATTTCTGTATCATGAAACAACACACTGCAAGAACTATTCTCCTGCCCCCCACCCCTACTATTCCACCACCACTGAAAACAATAGACTATATCCATAAGCAGAAGAAAATTATATAAAACTAGGGAAGGACCTGATATGCACCTCTCCCTGAGTACTTCTCCTGTAAACACCTATACACCCTGTTTTAACTTCCATGCTTTCATTCATCATTCTTTGCTATAACTGGTTTTAATAGAGGAGGTTATCTTTCTTTCTCCTAGCTAAAGCCCATGTCTACAATGGTGAGCTTTTCTTCCCACCCTCTCCCATATTTTCAGGATTCTCACACTTTCTCGTATATTTCTTCTCTCCTTGTGAAATGAATTATTCCTGGCTTTTACATATGTTAAGATCTTCCATTTAAAACAAAACAAAATAAAAATCCCACTGTTTTCCTGAAAGGCCTAAGTGTAATACATCATTCCTTCTCAGGAACAACTGCACTGTTCTTATTTTTTTTTTTTTTTGAGACGGAGTCTTGCTCTGTCACCCAGGCTGGAGTGCAGTGGCCGGATCTCAGCTCACTGCAAGCTCCGCCTCCCGGGTTTATGCCATTCTCCTGCCTCAGCCTCCCGAGTAGCTGGGACTACAGGCGCCCACCACCTCGCCCGGCTAGTTTTTTGTATTTTTTAGTAGAGACGGGGTTTCACGGTGTTAGCCAGGATGGTCTCGATCTCCTGACCTCGTGATCCGCCCGTCTCGGCCTCCCAAAGTGCTGGGATTACAGGCTTGAGCCACCGCGCCCGGCCCAACTGCACTGTTCTGCTGTCCAATCTGTCAATTTGCATTTCCTCACTTCCCATCCACTTAGCAACCCACTCCAGCTAGACATTCTCGCCAATCTTGCAAAAATCATCAATACTTCCATGTTGAGAAATACAATGAAATACAATGGATATTTTTCAGTCTGCATCTTATTTGGCCTTTGAACAGCTTGATTTCTATGTGTAACAGTTCTTCCTCTTGGCATATATGTCCTCATAATCCCCTATTTTTTGTTTGTTTACCCTACATCTCTGGCTGCACATTTTTTGTATCCTTTACAGGCTGTTTTTAAATTTTTATTTTCCTACACAGCCATTTAACATAGGTATTTCTTTCTTTGTTTTGTTTTTTGTTTTTTTGCTTGTTTGTTTTGAGATGGAGTCTTGCTCTGTCGCCCAGGCTGAAGTGCAGAGGCACCATCTCGGCTCACTGCAACCTCCGCCTCCCAGGTTCAAGCAATTCTCCTGCCTTAGCCTCCCTTAGTAGCTAGTACTATAGGAAAGTGCCACCACATCTAGCTAATTTTTTGTGTTTTTAGTAGAGACAGGGTTTCAACATGTTAGCCAGTATGGTCTTAATCTCCTGACCCCGTGATCCCTTGGCCTCCCAAAGTGCTGGGATTACAGACGTAAGTCACTGCGCTCATTTTTTTGTTTGTTTGTTTGTTTTGTTTTGAGACAGAGTCTCTCTCTATTGCCCAGGATGGAGTGCAGTGGCGTGACCTCGACTTACTACAAGCTTCGCCTCCCAGGTTCAAGCAATTCTTGTGCCTCAGCCTCCCAGCTAGCCGGACCTAGAGGTATGTGCTACCACACGCGGCTAAGTTTTGTATTTTAGTAGAGACGGGGTTTCACATGTTGCCCAGGTTCATCTCAAACTCCTGAGCTCAGGTAACCCACCCACCTTGGCCTCCCAAAATGCTAGGATTGTAAGCATGAGCCATGTCGCCCGGCCTAACATAGGTATTTCTTTAAGGCTCCGTGCTAGATTCACTTCCCTTCTTATGCTACACTAATTTCTATGCATTCTTATCCACACCACTGGCCTTAATTAGCATGCATATGCAGGCGATCCCCACATTTACATCTCCAGTCTAGATTTTCTCTGTAAGTACGAGACTCTTACTTGACAGTGTTAATGTCTGTGTCAACATCTTCTGAAACTCAGCATATCTAAAACTAGAATCCTGGTCTTCTTCCCAAAACATACTCTAGCTCCGTTGATGACACTGTCATACATTCTTCTCATAGCTAGCTTAAATATGATGGCACTCAGGCTACCACCTTGAACCATGGGGTGTATACCACATGCTGAGAGTGGCAGAGAAAAAGGATGAAAGGAACCTGAGTTTTTGACAGCCCTAGAAAGCTTCATCTCCAGTTTGGATTGGCCTACCTCTGTATTCCTTTTACATGAGAAAGGGATAAAAGTCCATATGACAAAAAAGATATATGTTATTAAGTATCTTTATATATAAATTCTTCACAGAAGTGGAAAATCAGTGTCGCTTGATATAATCAGGAGGTAGATAATAATATACATTAAATAAAATGTTATTAAATTTTACAAAGTTTGTCTATAGAGCATTTTAAATTATCTTACATTCCACTAATAGTATGTCACCTTCTACCCCACCTTGGGGAATATTACCTTAAGGAATATGAGGATAAACTGATATGTTGCCTTGCAAACGAGCAGAATATTGCAAACCACATGGAAGCTTTGGGAAGACAGTTCAAGAAAGCACAACAGGAAGAAGAAAGCAAACCTGGACTCAAGAAAGGAACAGAAATTAGAGAAGTGACTAGTGGGAGGGCAATAGAAAAGAAGGACAGAGAAGACTATAACCTTAATTGTGGTCATTTCTGATCCTTTTTTTGTTTGTTTGTTTGTTTTGAACTCAGTGTTGCTGTTGGTTTTGTTTATTTTTTTCTTGATGGGCAAAAGCAGATTAATTTTAAAATTGCATCAAAGATAAAAAAGACTTAATGTTAAGAATAGCCAAAAGGCAAAAGACATAGATAAATGACACCTTCTCAATTAGTAGAATTACAAAGAGTAAAGAAGTAGACATTGATAATAATCAGGGAAATGCAGATTAAAGCAACATTCAAGTACCATTTTCCTATTTAAATTAACAATAACACATACTTGTCAGATCATTATAAAAGTAGTGTAATCCTTTTAAAAACAACACTTTTGGAAAACAGTTTCATAGTGTAGATTAAAAATCAATGAAGATATTTATAGATTTTGATTTAGAAAACTCATCTTTGGCAATATACCCATTGGAAACAATTAAAAATAAAAGCTACAAGGAGAAAGTTATGTATTAGTTTTAACTAATTAGTGGGAAACCAGGAGCACTCTGGTATGTTAACTCAATGAAATTTATGTGATCATAAAAAGTTTTAATTATAATGACAATAATAACAAAGAGAAAGGAATGTAGAATAATATTAAGCAAAAATAAAACAAACATGATATTTTAGGTGAATCAGGATTATCTATGCAAAACTGTACATTCTTATGGATAATGCTGAAATGAGCATCTGAGTAAAAGCAATTCATTTATTGTGGAGTCATGATCATGGATAAATACATTTTTTCAAAATTTTTATCTATTATAGGGTTTGTATAATTAAAAAATAATTGACAAAGACACCAGAATGGAAAATGGGAGCCCTAGAATCTCGCCCAGTCTTTTCATTTTGGATCCTT
This sequence comes from Rhinopithecus bieti, assembly GCF_001698545.2. Classification (NCBI taxonomy): domain Eukaryota; kingdom Metazoa; phylum Chordata; class Mammalia; order Primates; family Cercopithecidae; genus Rhinopithecus; species Rhinopithecus bieti. The sequence goes on from NW_016803348.1 coordinate 186,915, forward strand.
TACTTACTTATATAGGCTTCCGTTTTTTCAAATAATATGCTATGAAAAGATTCAACTAGTATTTCTCAAGCTGTAAGAGCCTATGATTCTAACCCCCAGTCTAGAAAACTGTCTTCCTGCTTTTCTATATTAGCTGTTTTCTAGTCTTTCTGAAAGCTGGCTTCAGTCACTCAATAATATTCATTGACTCTCTACCATCAAGTAAAGTCGTGCTAGTTTTTTGATGCGGAGTAGGTAGAACTTAGGTAAACATATGAAACACTGTTCCTGAACTTAGAAAGCTTTTATTTATGTCTGTTATGAAGAGGCAAGACATGTAAGATAGGAGCTACATGGTCCAAAGAAAGAACTTTGGAGTCAAAGAGAAGATATTATCACATATAGAGGCATCGAGGACATGACATTTGAACTGGGTCTCACGGAAGTAGTACCATTTGGACACATCAGACAGGGATGAGGGTGGATACTTCAGGCAAAGGAAACACTATGGCAAACTATGGAGCTAGGGAACCATGAGGCTTGTACAAAAACAGTTCTTAGCTTGGTTTGGTAAAAGCACAGACTGTATGAAATAAGTAGAGAGAGTACTTGAATACCTTTCTGAGACCGGGACTATCGTGAATTGTAGGTGAATTGTAACCATCTGCACAACTGCTCTCAGACGCAATGGGAGGGGGGTTTCGCAGTTGCTTGTCATGAACACTGAGAAGCGCCCAGTGTTTGGAGCTCAGCAACACAACCAACTGAACATGGGAGGGATAGAGCTGCATTGGTGGAGTGAGGTGGCCAAATCGGTGAGTCTGAAGTCTTATTCCTCATTCTCCACAAACTGGGTATGAAACGCAGCTGAACCAAACCAATCCACATTCTCCACTGAGGAAATACAGAGGTCCTGAGAGAGTCTGAGTCAGGATAAAAAGCCACTGTGCACAAAAATTAGGCAATCAGAGTCAGCACCGAGCAGTGGAATATGGCACATTTCTCTGAAAGGCCAGAAGGTACTGGTTTTAGATGAAGGGACCAGTTTTCACCTATCATTTCCTGGCAGAAAGGCCCTTTCTTATTTTAACCTCCGAAGGACAAAATACCACCTTAGCAGGAAGCAGGGAAAAAAGAACAATGCATTGAACAAGAGGTGTTACTTTATCCAAATAAGAAGAGACTATAATATTATAAGTACATAAATGTCAAAGTTTTGTCTTTCCAAGCCTTCCCACTACAAAGAATATCATCAATTACAGAAAAATGAGGAAAGTATATTTGTGCTGTACATCTGAGTATAATATACAAATGTGTGGCCACACTATGGAGATTTAAGTCCTGGTGGCTTTATTTACTAGCATATGACCAAATGATGTTATTAAAATTCCTTAAAGTTTATTTTCCTTAAAATGGAAATATCCCTTAAAATGGGCAATTTTCAAAAAGTACTTTTGAAAATTATTGATAATATTAACTCTAGGCTCATACTTCATGTATCATGCTAAGCCCTTGTTAATTGTTACCCCCATTTAATCCTGTAAATCACCTTTAAAAGGATTTTAAGCCCTGTTTTACCTTATTTTAAAGATGAGAAAACCGTGGCTCACAGCAATGATCCTTAAATTTCAATGCCAATTTCAGTGGAAGATTTTGTTTTTAAATGCAGATTCCAACTCAGTGGTCTAAAATTGAGTCTGAGAGTCTGCATTTCTAACAAGCTCCTAGGTAGTGATAATGCTACTGCTCTACAGAGGACACTTGGTGCAGCAAGGTCTTGCTGAACCTAGTATGTACACAAGTCACACAGCTAGTAAGTAACAGGGACAGAATTGGACCCAAAATCTGTCTGAGCTGCAAGCCCTTGTGATTATCCATTATACCTTGCTAACTCGGCACCAGGAAAATTGAAATTCATTCACAGGGAGGGCCTTTGATGAATGGTGTGGAAACTAATCGACACCTGATCATGAGTGCCTGGTGTGCTGACTTGGGACCCTGTCAAAGCAATGAGGAGCTGAAGCACCTGGAAGAAATCCATTTCTAAATACTCTAGTTTCTTTTTATTGTTGTTCCAAAGAAAATGGTTTGACCTTGTTTTATGTGTCACCATGATGTGATTAATCCTTTGCTGAATACTACAAAAGGATGTTAATAAATTTTTAAAAAGCTATCATTAGACTTATTTTCTGGTTAACCTCTCTTTTATGTTATACCTAACCTTTGGTTATACCTTTCTAAGTAATAATTTCTATGTTACTGGTAGAAATTTCTACATTACAGAGTAGAAATTTCTAGTTGTTTGTAATGCAAAGAAGTAAGTTCTAGTTTCATGCTTGGTTTTTATTCCAGTAGCTCATTCTTATATTTAAGCCACTGTCTTGAAAACATCATGGTTCACCAAATTGCAATAATAATTATGTAACAGATAAAATTAAAGCAGCTACCTCTGGAAATATATATTATCCAGTTACAGTGAATGTGTAGGAAACAAAAACCTTACAGTTCTTGGAAAGGTAATATTCAGAAGTACCAAGAAGTATTAGAATGAAAAGTATTTTGTCATTCAGTACATTTTATTAATTCTAAAATATGTTTCTGGGTTTTCTGACATACCAATAATTTAGCTTAATCCATTGTGAATAAGTGAAGAGTGGATTTATGTTGTTAATTTAGACTACAGAATGCTCTAATCATCTAATATGACTAAATCTATTTATCAGCCCTCTTCCAGAAGGAACGGTTCCCTTAGAATAAAGGCTGAAACTGTTATCAAAAGCTTTTAAAATTTTATTTAGGATGGCAGCTTATATAAACTCTATAATTAAAAGCAATCCAAAGATGGTCTACAATGCTATTGAACTCAGAAACTATGATGACTGATGACCTGCAAAGGAAAATGTTAGAGATTGTAGTAGTTGGCAATACAATAACAATTTTCACCCGCATTTACAATTTGTATAACATGGTTTCCAAATGGCAGATCAGCTAGTTCCTTTAAAAATAAGGATGAGGGCCAGGGAGCCTCAGAAGTCTCTCAGATGATTTATTCGGATTAGTCTGCTTTGGGATCATTTGAATATCATCTTACATCTGTCCAATTAGATCCTGCCAACAGCTCTGAGAAATAATCAGGACAGGCATTATTTCTGTATTACTTATATATTTATGTATGTGTTTGTGTGTGTGTGTACGCCCTCGGAGGTGCTCAGAAAGTTGAGGAAGTTCACACAGCTGACCATGATTCAGAAAGAAAAGTGATGATATTTTCCGATTCCAGATCTAATGCTTTTCCTTCTAACATTTTAAGCTGCATAAACTAAGCTATACTTTTGACAAATACCCTAATGTAGAAACTTAAGGGATAGGGATGTGAAAAAAGAATTAGTTAAGAGTGTAATCAGTGATCAAAATATTGTTGTTATTTGTATGTATGGGATTTGTTTACAATGGATTTATATGAGATTCATTTCTTGAAGTCATAGAATGAGAAAGAAATTTCAACTTCTCTAAAATAACTATGTCTTGAAGAACTTATTAGTTATTCCCTCCATCTCTATAGTGTGTTATACTCATTGGGTTATCCATTACTTGAGATGGTTTGTGTGTTCTTTCCTCCCATGGTATGAAGACTATGGCTTGGGACCTGAAGTGAGAAGTTCCCATAGCTGAGACCAGCTGTGTAGGTCCCTATAGCTGAGACTAGCTACAAAGGAGCCTTGCCTAAACATGCTACACACCAAATCCTAGGGTGAGAACAAAGTTAAGAAGAGCAGTAACCAAAATCAGTTAAATGTGGAAGTGGGTACAGGCAATGGATTTTGTACAGTTTTGGTGAGAGAACTTTATTTAAAAAAGAGGCAGTGAAAATGGAAATGAGGAGGTGGAAACAGGATATCTGATGGAGGTACATGCTGCAGGAATTGGCAGTTGAGGTTAAGGTGACTCCTGCACTTGATTTAGAGTTTTAGTAACTAGAGGATGCCAATACTATCACCATAAAAAAGAAAGTGAGGAGGAAGACATACACCCTGGAGAAGATGCTTCTTCAGTTTTAGACAGGTTGAATTTAAGGTGAATTCAGGAGAGACGGATAGTGATACTGAGTAAGCAGCTGATATATAGAATTGGTGAGTGCCAGAGAGATTGCATTTCCAATTTAGACTTTGGTAGTTACTCACATAGAGGTATTAGTTGAAGCTACAGGGTTGAGTCAACTAATCAAGGGGAAAACTAAAAAGAGAAGTTTCTGTAAATAGCTTTGAGGGATGCCTAGATGGTAGGAGAAGGAAGATACTTCTGGGGAAAAAAAATGAGGATACTTTGGATATTTGGATAAAAAGAGTATTCTAAGAAGACAGAACAACATATTTACATATATGTAAATAATGTAATATGTAAATATGTAAACACATATATGTAAATAATGTGTTCAATTTCATGGAAATCAAAGAAAGCATTTTAAAAAGGGCATCCTAACATCAGGTGCCTAGAGAAGACGAAGAGAAAGAGCATTGAGGCAAGGCCATTGAAGGGTTATCAAGTGTGCATCAAAGCTAGGCAAATGTAGACTACGGAGAGTCATAAAGAAAGGTAAATATCAAATATTTCAGTTTCCTCTTCTTCCAGGTGAGAAGAGTAAAAAAAGAAAAGATTAAATTACTGGAAATCAATATCCTAGGGCATAGGCCTAAGAATCTCACTTGCGTTCTTTGAGCATGTACCTATACAACTACATCTGATAAGCTCCTATTCCAATCTCTGCTTTTGAGCTCTCAGGTGAACCAACAATAAGTACAGATATATCAAGACATCATTTACTTCTGTCTTTTCCTTCTACGCTCCATTCTGTTTTTTGTTTGTTTGTTTGTTTTTTGAGACAGTCTCGCTCCGTCACCAGGCTGGAGTGCAGTGGCACGTTCTCCACTCACTGCAACCTTTGTCTCCCAGGTTCAAACTATTCTCCTGCCTCCGCCTCCCTAGTAGCTGGGACTACAGGCACACGCCACCACATCCAGCTAATTTTTGTATTTTTAGTGGAGACGGGGTTTCACCATGTTGGTCAGGATGGTCTCTATCTCTTGACCTCATGATCCACCTGCCTCAGTCTCCCAAAGTGCTGGGATTACAGGCGTGAGCCACTGCACTTGGCCTCTATTCTGGTTTTTAATCCAGCACGTGTGCTTGTGTGTCTGCACACTTGGGTGTATCTGTGTTGAGTTATTCTTGTCAAGTATTTCTAGCTTCAGGAATTAGCTAAGTTTGGTCCTTCCTGATATACAAAAACATGCAAAGACTTCACTGTGTTATTGCAATAAATTCAGTCTCTATTTTTGTAATACCATGCATATTTTAAGCATATGTACATGGGCTTGCAGATTGATTTTTTAAAAAATATACTAATACATTTGTTCTTAACTGAATGTCTTGCTATTTTAACAAACAATTATATCATTATTTTAAAATCAGGGATTGCTAGCACAAGAAATCCTGATTTTAAACATCAGTAGTATGAACTAAATGTTTTGTTATTGTTGTTGTTGTTGCCTTTATCCCCGAAACCTAGCCATGTGTCAAGCCATAGTAGAATCTCATTAAACATTTGGTAAATGAATGAGTAAATGTGCAAGGATATCTAATTTTTGTTAGTCTTAAAATATCTTGAGAAGTTACCAGTAATTGGACAGATGGTAATAGTTAAGCCAATAAACCATTTTCTTAAGCTAGTCAATATTATTTATTCAACAAGTATTTATTGAGAATCTACTGTATTTCCAGAGCACAGTAAGCACAAATGATGTTTCTCCTTCAGGGCTCAGAAGCAAGTACATGAAAAATTGCATCCCCTTAATAGCTAGTATAAGAAAGGCACCATAGAAGGATTTAACAGGATTCTTTATAGTCCTTCAGGAGTAAAGACCCCCTAGAAGAGGTGACATTTTGACTACTCTTTATTTTCAGAGTGCTTAGCACATCATATAATATTGAAGTGTGAGTAAGAAATTATCAGGCAAACAGTTGGGTAGAAAAAGAGTATTCTAAGAAGACAGAACAACATATTTACAGTTACAGAGATGAGAGAAATGCTTAACCAGTAAAAAAAAAAAAAAAAAACATTGCTTAACCACTGAACTATTCTACAACTGTATTAGAATAACTGTTCAGCACATCTGAATTCAGTGTGTGTTAATTAGGTACTATAGAAGCATAGGTTGGAAGGACATATTTGGCCAGATGGTGAATAGCGGATTATGCCAAGAATTTGAAGATTTTTTTTTTTTTTGAGGGCAATAGGGAGCCATGGAATATTTAGGCAGAGTAATGATGTGATTGGATTGTTATTTTTAAACGGATTGCTTCCTATTAAACATACAATGTATTGGAGGAGGAGCCAAGCATAGGGAATTTCCTCAAAAGATGCTTTAAAAACAGTAAGAAAATAAGAAAGTAGCAGCCTAGATTGAGAGTAGTATAGATGGATGAAAAACTGTATAGACATGGAGGATGTGGAATCAGCAGAACTTGGAGACTCATTAGATGTAAAATATGATAAAATAAGAGGATGTGAAGATGCCTCAAATGTTTCTGCCTTGATCAAGCAGGTAGGTTAGGGTGCTATTAACCAAAAGGAGAAATGCCAAAGGAGGATCACGTTTGCCACAAGAAAATTAGCCATTTTAAACATTTTCTGAGAAAAAAAAAAAATTAGATACAGCATACTTTCTGATTTATCCCCTGCCTCTTTTCCATCCTCTTCTTTCACCAGTCATCTTTGAGCTTTATGCTGCAGCCATTGTGAGTTCATACTCACGCTTCTCGAAAGGATTCACACTCTCAGGACTGTTTACTTGCATATGCTGCTCTATGGTCTTGAAATTTCCCCAACTAGAGTACAACTCCCTTGTGCCCCTTTAGCACATCGTCCATACTTCTATCAGAATTTATCACATCTCATCATTATTTTTTATTTACCTTCCTCCTTCATTCAATACAGGCTCCACAGTTTCTGATTTAGTCACTTTTGAATACCCAGCACTTACAATTATTATTGGTATATAATGGGTCCTTTGCGTATTTTAGGAAGTTCCTAAAATAGGGATAGATGTGGACTCTTCAGTATATAGTTACTTTGACAAAAGTAATATTTGCTATGAAAACAATTAAGCATCATAGTTAAGGCCAAAATTCTGGGGCAGGACTACTTGGATGTGAATTCTAGTTCCATAATTGTTAGCTTTGTGATTGATGTTGGACATGTTACTTAACCTCTTTGTGATTTGGTTTCCTTATCTGTTAAATGGGGATAACAGCAATATCTATTTATACGGCTTTTGTGATCATTAAGTGAGTTAGTGCATATAATGTGTAACAGCATCTCCAACTTTAGCTATAAATTTTATAATTCGTTATTGATGGACTTTAGCCACATGGTAAGTAATAATCACAAGTGTCCCTGTCTTTCTCTCTCTCTTCTAAGATTATGTCTACCTTTCTTATAATCTGAAGGAAAATCATTTATATACTTAACAATGAATAATGCTCTCCACCACTCAACTCTGAAAGACGTAGAATGCATGCTACTTTAATTTAGATGAAATGGTTGTCACTACAGCGTAAACAGTATCCCATTAGTCTTCATAATAGTCTACCAGATAGCTAGCTGATAAATATTATTATATACCTATTTTCTTGTTTTAAAATATATTGTAGAAAGAGACATTTGCGGTGGCTTTCACCTGTAATTCCAGCACTTTGGGAGGCCAGAGCAGGTGGATCACCTGAGGTCAGCCTGACCAGTATGGTGAAACTCTGTCTCTACTAAAAATACAAAAATTAACTGGGCATGGTGGCACATGCCTGTAGTCCCAGCTACTTGGGAGGCTTTGACAGGAAAATCACTTGAACCCAGGAGATGGAGGTTGCAGTAAGCTAAAATCACACCACTGCACTCCAGCCTGGGTGACAGAGCAAGACTCCGTTTCAAAAAAAAAAAAAAAAAAAAAAAAAAAAAAATCACAAAGCAAGATGGATAACATATCTGGGTTTATTACAAAGGAAGTGTTCTACTTCTGAATCCTTGCCTCCTTAAAGTATTTTGTTACCAATCACCAAAGATCAGTTTTCCTGGCAGACTTGAATAAGGTTTATGTCATTTTAAAAAGATATTCATTACATGTACTGTGTTATTATTTGACTTATTATACTTAAAGAAGATAGGGGAATTTTTGTTTAGAATTACTTCCTGTGCCCACGAAGAGTTCCTAACAATATGCAAATGCAGAAGTCTAACATTTTAAGTGATTTAAGAAAACAATTATCTAATATTTATCCCGTTTGTAAATTTCCAACAATAAATGTTAGGTGATAAAAATAGAAAGTTAAGAAATTTTAATATAATTTTAATTAGATTATTTTAACATATTTTTAGAGAAGTGATTTATTCGTAATCAACTTACATATAATTCTGTAGAGGGCCCCCTGACAACAATTATTAGTTATCATTTAGTAATATCCTTCTGTCTGACCCAGTGATAAATCAAGATGTTCTATTCAAATATTGGCCTCACTCTAAATTATTAATTAATGTCTTATAACTAAAAAAATTTTTATTTATACATAATTTTGGAGGCCTTATTGCTTACTGGTTCCTTTTGAGACATTTAAAGTGAAACATACGTACTAAAATTATTTTAAAATGACATATTGTTCCATTTTGATTACGTGAAACAGGAAACTAAAAAATTAGTTGGTCAACCTATTTATACTCTAAGGTGTTTTATTCTTGATAACAAAGAATTATCAAAAGTTCTAAAGAATTAGATAAATGTAAATATTCTCAGTGTGAAGAAGAAACGATGTTGGTTTAATTATTTCTGTCTAAATAAGATATCTATTGAGTACCTCATAAGGATAGACTTTTCAGATGGATGTTTTCAATATTAGATGATTACATTAGCATAGCAAAAAAAAAGAAGGTGGTTGTACAGCTTTTGAAGACTACCTTTTAGGAAAAATATAAAATTATTTTCTTTGGGGAATAGCAAAAGACTTTACCATACCAGACAATAAACTACATATTATTATTGGATTGTATGAACTATTATAGCAATTTCACTTAAATCAATGAAACAATCTATATATATGCAAATTAGTATTGATTATGAAATTGTCATCACACAATCATTTGTCTTATTAATTTATTTGCTATAACATTTAAAATTTAGAGAGCTACATCAAAATACACTGCTCAGGTAAAGGTATTTCCTCTCAAGAAAAGAATACCTTCAGAATAATTTTATGTCCTCGAGTTTATCAATGAGAATGAAAATAAATTAGTGACTTTTTAATGCATAATTAATATCCAACAATCTGAGCGTCAGTGGGCACAAAGTGAACTGTAATTTATTTGAGCAAAAAATATTGATTGGTATAAAGAGCAAAAAGCCATTTTGGGTACTGATTCCGGAAAAATGAAAAGGTAGTTTTGATAAAATAATGATCTCAGAAAAAAATGGAATATAAAAGAGCTAGAAAAAAAAAAGCTGGGCATAACCTATTTGGCCCAGTTTCCTAATGGATGTACTCATGATTTTGAACTTTTACTAATGCTTTTAGGTATATTCCATGAAATCATGTCTTTATTATTAAGCAAGAGTTAGAAAATTAGTGAGAGTCGACACTTTATACAATTAGAAAGAGTATGATTTAAAGCAATGACATGTATTTTTCATAATCTTTAAGAAATAAAAGAAGAAAAGCAGAATAGAAAAGCACAGGTAGGAATGCTTTTCTCTAATCACAAAACTCCATTTTGGGAGTTTTGTAATTGCATAGTCCAAACACTCTCTCATTTTAAAAGATTATTGAGCCAAGTGCAGTGGCTCATGCCTGTAATCTCAGGTACTTGACAGGCTGAGGCAGGAGGATCGATTGAACCCAGGAGTTGGAGACCAGCCTGGGCAATATAGTGAGACACTGTCTCTAAAAATATATATATAAAAACTTAGGTGGGCATGATAGTGCACGCCTGTAGTCCCAGCTACTCAGGAGGGAGGCTGAGCCCAGAAGCTTGAGGATGCAGTGAGCTATAATCATGCCACTGCACTGTAGCGTGGATGACAGAGCAACACTCTTGTCTCTTTAAAAAAAAAAGATTATTAATGATGAGAATATAATAACTATTATATGAAATACATATTTATGCATGCAAGAGAATAAGGAAACCTCCCTGGGATCAAAAATGAAGATGGTCGAAAACCACAGATGAAGCCACAGACATCTCAAGAAGCTTTGCCAATTCTAGTCTTTGTATTTTAATGGCCATTTGAGAACTGGCACTTTGAGGAGCACTTCCCTAGACACCATTAGCACTTAGAACAGCTTCTGGCACATTAAACCTGTTCAGAAAGTATTTGTTGGATGGAAAATTTGACTCAGTGCCCAGTGTAGTAACATGTAAAATTTAACAGGAAGTACTTTTACTTTATATTATCATTTCATTATGCCTGGCAACTGAGGTTGTTAGCACTTTTTGAAAGGAATAATTTAGAAAAAACCCTCAAAAGAAATGTTGCATTGAAATGATTATGAATAATTTGACTGACTGAAAGCTACTTATTCCCAAAACTAATGACAGCATGCTCACCGTGGCAGAATTGCAGTCTGCTTGCTTTAACAGTCTTACTAAAAGCTAAGAAGCTGAAGACCATCCTACCACTGTCACCAATTATAGGAGACTAAATTATGAAACTATTTTTTGGACTATAGTTCTACTGTTTTTCCAGGAAAGCAGCTGAGAACTTGGTCTGTATTGCTAATTACATGATCAGTGGATCTGACATATTTGTTTCATTGGAACCTCTTGTGCTATTAAGGTTTTTATCACTAGGCATGTGAGGATAATGGAGCAATTCTACCATATATCTAATTGTCCTTTCCAGGGAAAGGGAATTTTGAGGTTTTAAACATTACATGGCTCTAATATCCCATCCCTTCTACTTTAAAGGATGAGAGAGCCTTTGACTGACAAAGAATTATTTAATTTTAATTAGGAAAAGTGGTAATTCTTTTTAGCACAAAGCTATTGTGGTATAAGCCACAGATATACTGTAGTTCAATTACATTGCATAAGGGAAGCAGTTCACAGCCAACATGGGCACAAACAATTCTCTAGAATAGACTGAGGCTCTCCATGCTGCTGTGTCATTAAGCAGCATTATCTTTAATCCCAAGGACAAGGTACAGGGTTAAAAATTAGCAGAGAGGCTGGGCACAGTGGCTCACTCCTGTAATCCCAGCACCTTGGGAGGCCAAGGCGGGTGGATCACAAGGTCAAAAGATCAAGACCATCCTGGACAACATAGTGAAACCCCCCGTGTCTACTAAAAATACAAAATATTAGCTGGGTGTGGTGGCACATGCCTGTAGACCCAGCTACTCGGGAGGCAGAAGCAGGAGAATCGCTTGAACCTGGGAGGCAGAGGTTACAGTGAGCCGAGATCACACCACTGCAAGACTCCATCTCAAAAAAAAAAAAAAAAAAAAAAAAAATCAGCAGAGACCACATTTCTTAAGTATGAGTTGCACATGGTGATTTCTTTCCAAAGATTACAGTATGCAAAGAGGAGGAGGTCAGTTTTATGATGGAAAAACCTGACAAACATTACTTCAGCAAGGTGACTAAGGTCAACATCAGTGGTGATCAATCAGGTTGATAGTAAGGACTTTGAAATATGATGAAAATGACATTTTTACCTTTGCAGTCTTCTTCCCCCAAATTCAGTCTAATCATGAGAAACATCAGATAAATTCCACTAGGTGGACATTCTATAAGAGAGCTGACCAGTACTTCTCAAAACTACCTAGTTTATTCAGAAGAAGTAAAGTTGAAGAAACTGTCCACACTGAAAGAGTCAAAAGAAACAGCTGAATGTAATGTAATGTCCTGGAACATTAAAAAAGCATCAACCTAAATAACAAACAGAGAGAAAGAAAATGATGTGAAAGAAAATGACGTTTATTTCAGAATAGGACACTGAAATGGGAATATGCAAACTATAGTAAACTGTGTGTATTCAGGGAGGTAAAGAAGGAAAAAATAAGAAGGATTACTTGTTTTGAAATAATTATCTACTAATTATTTGGCTACAAATCAATAATAAGGGTGATACCAGTTAGAGGTTGGACAAGCAGTTGCTGAGCAGATGTTGTTGCATTTTTTTGTGTAAGGGCCTTTGCGCAAGGTTGTGTATTTTTCAGTCTTGTGATAGTTTTTGTTATCAGATATACACGCATGAGAACCCTCTCTTCATGGCCTTCCCCAGTGCTATATGTCAGGGTTTTTTTTTTTTTTTAAATACTAGTGACTCCATTTTTATTCTGACAACTTTTCCAAAAGACATCAGAGAAAAACTAAGGAAATCTGAATAGAATGAAATTATTTTAGTCAATAGTAATGTATTAATGTTGGTTGATTGTTATTACAAATGTAACATACCGATATAAAATTATTAACAGTAGGGGAAACTGGATTCAGGGTGTATGGCAACTCTTTTACTATATTTACAATATTTCTGTACATTTGTAGCTATTCTAAAAATTAAATTTATTTTAAAAATCAGTAGATATTTACTACTCATTGTATAAGCCAGGATTCAAACCACTTGAGATATTTCAATCAGAAGGAATTTAATATCATGAATCAGTTACACAAGTGATGGAAGAGCTAAGAAAACAGAGATGAGCTGGAAGTCACTACCACTTCTAGGACTAGAGAATCAAAGAGAGAATTTCGTATTAGCAAGGTTCAGGGGCTGGCCACCCAGCAAAAACTAGAACTATAATGAGCCTGTTCAGTGAGAGCTGAGACCACAGAGGAAGGGGCAATCTCACGGGAGAACTGTAGCAATGAAGGGGATGCAAATGGTACAGGAAATGCCAAGAGTGACAGAAAGAAAAGAGAAGAAATATTCTGGGTCCTTTTACCCTCTAGTCTTCCTGTGCCTTCCCCTAACCAAACCAACTAGAAGTCAAGTTGGCATGTGATATGGTTTGGCTGTGTCCCCTCTCAAAATATTCATCTTGAAGTGTAATCCCCACAAGCCCCTATGTGTCAAGGGCAGGACCAAGTGGAGGTAATTGGATCATGGGGATGGCTTCCCCCATGATTTTCTCATGATAGTGAGTAAGTCTCATGAGATTTGATGGTTTGACAAGCATCTGGCATTTTCCCAGTTTGCACTCACTCTGTCCTGCCGCCCTGTGAAGAAGGTGCCTGTCTCTCCTTTGCCTTCCACCATGATTGTAAGTTTCCTGAGGCCTCTCCAGCAATGTGGAACTGATGAGTCAATTAAACTTTACTCTTTCCTTTATATATTACCCAGTCTTGGGTATTTCTTCATAGCAGTGTGAGAATGGACTAATACAGCATGGAAGCCTGGAAAACGTAGTTGTGTGATAGAGAGATTAAATGAAGAGAATGGCAAGAATGGATCTGAGAAAAAAAAGGCACGTAACAAATGCTCCAATCTTTTCTTTAACTAAATCTTTATGTATTATACTGAAAATGGGAACACTGCCTATTTAAGAAATCTATAGTCTTTGTTTATTTTGCTTTATATGGAATGCAGAACAAGAATATAATTATTTGCTTCTGGTGTACTTTAATTGGTGTTTAGTAATTCCTTTCACTTTTACTCTCTCCCTTCTTACTTCTTACACTCATTAAAAAAAAATAGTTTTCACTCTTTTATTGTCAAGATTAACATTTATCTTCATAGGCAATTTTCCATATGTTGTAACTTTTTGAATGAACTGTAAAATTTTATTGAACTGTTTTTACTCAAAAGAACCTTGTTATCTCATTGTGGAAGACGAATGTCAAAAACTTTGCTCTTATGCTATTTCTTTGAAATAAGGAAAATGAGAGAAATTCTTAATGACCAAGGACAAGTCGAATAGTAATTTTACAGTATGACCAAATATATTGAGTGTCTGGAATTAAGCAGCATTTCAAAAAGGGGAGAGTGTTTCAGTGATGTTGATGGGCAAGATACTTACGGAGGAAAAAGATTCATGAATTTTTTTTTTTTTTTTTGGGAATTGTGTAAGTTAAAGTCACCAGATGTTTCAGTTTTGCTGAGTTTTTAATTTTCATTAAAATTGAGGAAATGTCACTACCATCTGTGAATTCCCTCACCCAAGCTTTCAACTGAGGCTGATTATGTTGTTGATATGGACTGAATGTTTGTGTCACTACAAAAATTCATATGTTGAATCCCTAGTCCCCAAAGTGATGGTATTTGCAGGTGAGGCTTTTGGAGGGTAATCAGTTTTAGATCAGGTAATGAGCTTGGAATCCTCATGATGGAATCAATGCTCGTATGAAAAGAGAAAGAAACATGAGAGCTCTCTCTCTCTCTCACTCACTTCGCCATGAAAGAATACAGCAAGGAGAAAGTCTGCAAACAAGGAACAGGGGACTCACCAGACCCTGAATATGCCAGCACCTTGATTTTAGACTCCTCAGCTTCCAGAATTGAAAGAAATAAGATTTGCTATTTAATCCACCCAGTCTATGGAATTTTGTTAGAGCAGCTTGACTGAGTAAGACAGTTGTGATTCACTGTATCTAAACCAAAACAGTACTTCCTGTGGTATTTGATGATGATGTTGAATCTCCAGATTTTTGTTAGAAGCTCTTAGTTGTAGTTCTCTTAGCAGAAGAATTATTTTATGCCCAAGAAAACAGAAAAAGAAAGTTAATTCTAAGAGACCACAGTTAAAATCAACTTTGATGCCAAATTAAAGTTTTAAAAAATACTAAAATAGGCACAGTGTCTCTATCCAACAAGGAACTGAATGACACTGTGTATATTAGGTACGCATATATTCTTTTATTCAGAGATTATTGTGTTATGAATCCATATGCTACAAATTTTACAATATGATTTTTTTCCCAAGCAGGCTACAATTATGACAGTGAGAACAAGCTGCTGATTACCACACCCCACTTTCAGAACTAATTTCAGCATACAGCAGAGATATCAGCCTTATTTGGAAATATGCCATGGCAATTTTAATAACATGACTTAAAGAAAAAGGTTGTGTATCTGAAAATTAAAAGAAAATAAATGTACTTCACTATCACGTCCATGACAGCAATTACCAAATTCACATGGGTAAGAGTAAGAAGCGTCCATGCCGTACAGGAGTATATGATCTGCATCAAAGCCATGAAAGCTAAAGCAGAACAAATGCCTTCAAACTGCTTGCTGGTGATGAGAACTTTGTATCTTCCACATTAGCCATCTAGAAGATTGATATATAGCCTAAAAGCTCTTCCCAGTGGAAAACTTAATCTTAGTGATTTTTTCTATGTATATTCTCTCAAACAGCATTTAAACTACCTAAGGAAAAGATTACGTATTAAAATTTTTTTAAAAATTAGTTTAAAATATTACACGGCTGACTAAAATAACTTGAAACTGCTTTTTATGAATATTTTGTCTTTTACTGTTGCATACAAACTTATGACTAGAATTTAGAAAATCAGACTAGAAGTAAAAGTGAAATAGTAAGAGTTGTAAAGTTTATGAATTCATACTGAGTCAGATTCAGAAGAACAGAAGTAATTGAAAATCTGAGGTTGTAGCAGATACATCTAGATTATAGACTGTAAACAGTACTTGGAGAAAACTCTTCTATTTGATCACCCTGTCAGATTTCCTACTTTAATAATAAACTGTTCTGTTTATATCTAAGGAATAGAAAACAAAATCAAAAAATGACAATTTCTGTATTACCCAGTGTCCTAGAATTTTTACTGTTGATATTTACGATAAACATCTAAGCAATGAGCTCCAACTTCAGTTGGAATAAAAGTAGGTAATATTTAAATGAATTACACTAACCTAATTTTAATTTCAAATCTATTTATTAAGCAACTTAACTGGCCTTGTGAATCACTGAATTTCTCTTCATCAAATCCAAATGAATCTTTGAATATACATGGAAACTTTCGATTTACTTCGTTCCATATATTTTTCTTTTAAAATAAGCTTTTATAACCAGTGATTTTTAATGGATGATAGTAGTTATTTGTGGTCATTCTAAAGACAACAACAACAAAGCATATTATTCTTTTATTCTTCTACAAAGTTATTGTCCGCAGAAAAATGTTGATTCATTCTAGTTTATTGGCTTTTGGAAGCAGATTTTCCCTGCGGGTGATCCCTTTTTAGTCTTCTCTAAGGACAGATCTGAATTTAGATTGCGATCTTCAAAGTTCACACAGAGCCTAACAGTGTGTATTGCTGATGCTCAGTAATGATTTGCCATTATCTGGTTTCCTAATAACAAGGTGAAGCAGGGCTTGCTTTAGTTTATTGCCGTGGCTGCCCAGGTTCCTGCTGTGCCTAGCTGCTTGTCCAAAATTATACAAATTTTCAAATCATAGTGAAAAAACAAAGCCAAAAAGATGCAGTAATTTACATCAAACAACCCATATACAAAAAAAAAAAAACTACACAAGCTCTTGTAGAACAAATATGCCCAGAAAATGATAGCATCTGCATAGAAAAGTCCATGAATCATAAATATCTAACTCTATGAAGTATCATGACATGAACTCAGAGCTGTCACCTGTGTCAAGAAATAACTGTTCAATTTTAAGTCATATTACAATAACCATAGTCAAGAACACTACTAAAATCCTGTTGTTTACAATAAGAATTTTAAGAAAATGTATACCTAGTTTTATTTTCAAGGTACAAATAGATAAAACCTTTACATCTTATATGTGCATTAAAATTTTCCCATTTTAACTGTAAAAGATGACAGAATAAAATACAATTTTTTGACTGGGCTCAGTAGCTCATGCCTGTAATCCTGGCACTTTGGGAGGCTGAGGTGGGCAGATCACCTGAGGTAAGCAGTTCGAGGCCAGCCTGCCCAACATGGTGAAACCCTGTCTCTACCAAAAATACAAAAAATATCCAGGCAGGCACCCTCAGCAGGCTGAGGCAGGAGAATTGCTTGAACCCAGGAGGCAGAGTTGCAGTGAGCTGAGATCGTGCTTCTGTACTCCAGCCTGGATAACAGAGTAAGACTCTGTTCCAAATATATATATAAATTTTAGAGCAATGATCTGTGATACATGCAGCCACTCACCTTTTGACTGTGGGTCAATAGCTGCAGAGTTGCTCACAGGTACATCAGTCCCCATCTTTTTCTAGGCTTCCATGGTCTCCAGGCTTCTCCCTGAATATTAAGATGATTCCCTTTCACTGAAGTGATTCTATTCAACTATAAACAGTTTTATTGGTAAAAATGGAAAATTAACATTTTCTTTTCAAGACCACAGATTGTTCTGGGAAAGAAACTTGACGTGTGTAACAATTCTCTTCTCTTCCAATATTTACTTCTCCAGAGAACACTGAACAATCCTTCCTTAGCAGGCTTAAAGAGCTTTTTGGCCTGTTACTGTCTGGTAATGCTTCCTTCTTGCAAACATATGGATCCAGTGAACTGCAAGATGGACAGCATTAATCAGCAAAGTCATATTTTCCCATTCCCTCTAGATTAATTTGTGGAAGTTTTGACAAGGGCAAGGAGTAAAAGCATAGTGTGTTTCTTAGTTTTATAGCTTATATCATGATCATTCTTTTTCATATTTGTCATTTTGTAAGATCTGTATTTGAGTATTGATGAAGCCAACCTCCTCATACTAAAAATGAGAAACGACAAGCTAAATTTTGATTCCATCATAATCAATCACCTTCTGATAACTTCAGAGGAAGAAGCAATGGCCAGGCCAGACCAGGAGACTTTATGTAGAGTAACATCTTTTTCTCTGCTTCTCCTGTGACTGGGGTGGGAGATGAATAGTTTGGAGGTGATTTCAAGTTTCTGTGAGAACTTTGAAATAGTGCTGCCATTAAAGAGAGAAACCTCACCAGAAATAAATAGTGCAGATAATATCTAAGCATTATTTATCAGATAGAAACTAAAGGGATTTGGCTAAAAAAAAAAAAAAAAAGTACCAATTCTAAATTTTTCTACACACCATCTTACAACATAAATAGCTTTTGTTAATTTTGGTATGGCAAAGAGAGGGGAGACATCTTGATTATTGGTGAAACAATCTTCCTTGGTCATTCCTCATGCCTCTCTTTGTCTCTTGACATGAAGGGATATTGATGATGCTTTGTTAGAACCACCTTCACTTTCTTAAACAGAGATTGGCCTCTTGGGAAGGGCAGTAGGTGTTGGTTCTCACTGCTTTCTTTGCATTTCTTAAAAATTGTGCTCTGTCTGACCAAATGCCCCAAAGGTTTTTGCATTGTTGGGAATTGTTTTTTACATTTAATGTTAATAACCCTAGCTACCTCCATGACAAGGATTTTCCCCTTTGTTTCCATTATTCTGTGGCTTTGATGAGTTGGAGAAGAGAAGGAGTTTGGTTGGTATTGTAAACCTGCTCTTAGCGCTTTTGAGCAACTCTACATGTTTTACAACTGTCTACAAGAGAAGAATAAAAGTTAAATTTAACATAACTAGATGCTAAGAAATTTCATTAGGCTCATATAATTTTCTCTAATAATAAGCAGATTGATAAATTGATGGATAGTAAAAGTTTCATATTTTACTTGTTATCATTTTACTATGTACTTATTATATTTATAATGACATCAAAATTTTTTCCTTTTAGAGCTCTTTATTAAAGAGTATAGTAATTAATGCTGTTTATAAATATGTATAAGATTTGGATCCACTATAAATATTGATTTATATATTCAAATAATGTGATGACCACATTGAGAATAGTAGGAAATTGTACGAGTTTATATTAAATTTAGGATTATTTAAAATTTTCCTTTGGGGCTTAGATATGCTACATAACTGGCTCTAAATAAGTAATATCAGCAAAATGGACAAAATGTTTTAAAAAAACTGAGTAAAGTATATTTTGCACAAGAAAACAGTATAATTGGAACAAAACCTTAAATAAGAAAATAAGAAAAATATCTGCTTCACTTATAACACTCTTACTGAGCACCAGCTATCATCAGCCACTGTTCTAGGTGCTATTCTTATGCCCTCTGTAGCTTACATTCTAGTAAAAAAAAAAAAAAAAGTGAGAATAGACAAGTAAACAAAGCAATATCTGGTAGTGATAGATTATACTGAAAAATAGAAAAAGAGTTTGAAAGTGATTAGCGGTAGAGATGTCTTTAGGTGGATAGTTACAAAGATGTATAGAGAAGCCAATAATGTCAAAAGAAAAAGATGGGAAATGAGTTGGAAGAGACAAATCTAAACAATGTAGGCCATTTTAGGAACTTTGGATACTTTTTAAGTTTACTGAGACCATTGAAAAGTTTTAAGCAGGGAAGTGACCTGATATGATTTACATTTTTAAAATGTTTTTCCAGCTACTGGGCAGAAAATATACAGCAAGGAGGCAAAAGTCCTCGAAAGAGCAAAGTTGGTTAGGAAGCTACTGTGATAATCCAGGTTAGATGTAGATGTGATTCCACAGAGATGAAGACAAACTAGGAGATCATTATATATTTTAAAGAATGTACTGTTAAATTAGAAGTGGCTGGAGTGATGATTCAGCTCAGGGGAAGGGAGAGGGAAGCGATTAGTAGTTATGGGCAGAAAAGAACTAGGGATGACTGGTAGCTTTATAGCCTAAACCAGTGAAGGAATGAATGAAGAAAACAAAAATCACAGTGAACGACAAGCAAAGTATAAGTAAACTGTGTAGAATAGATGACAACCTCAAAGTAATGCTCCTTAAGTTTGGATTTTTCACTCTTTTGCAGAATATTCTGTTCATTGTTTTATTCTGAAATATAAAAGGAAAATATAGAAACTGAAAATCATTCATAAAATATTTATGAAAATTATTAAAGAAATGAGGATAATTTAAAATAGTAATACAGCTAAAGGGTAACAATAATAGACAATGCATGCTAACTTATGGCACACTGAAGTAGATGTTCATTTTTTAAAAGATATTGACTGATACAGCAAAAGTATTCAATTTAGACATACAGTGTAAATCTATCTACAAAGAGAATTTATCAAAAAATGTTTTCCAAAACAACTGAATGTAATTGCAATAATAAAAAAGATAATCACAACAAAATAGTCAATTCAAGTACCAGGTACCCAGTAACTACTATACTATAGGAATATTGCTAAATACTTTCAATATATTATCTCATTTGATCCTTAACAAATCCTCTCAGAGGTATTATTTTCTAGACTTCACAGTTAAAGTAATTAAAATTGAAGAGTTTAAACAATTTGTTCAGGATAACATAATTATTTAATGTCAAGGCATGGAGGTCTAGATCTCCAGAAAATACCATCAACCAGATATTTAAGAATGGTTTAACTTGACAACTTGGTATGACTAGATGATGCCAACCTAAATAATACAGAGAGGCTTTTTAAAAGAAAATTATATTTATTCAGAAATAGGGCAATGCAATTGGAATATGTGTGTTGTAGTAAACTATGTGCATATTCAGAGAGGTAAAAAAAGACAAAGATTTTTAAAGAAAAATGAGGAGGATTACATAAATATTTTGAGATAAATTATTCTTTGCTACAAGGACCAATTAACAAGGGTGGAACCAGTTTGAGATTAGACAGGCAGTTATTGGGCAGATGACCTTGAAGAAGTATTTTTTTGTGTTAGCTTTTGATGCCCTTTGTGCAAGGTAGTTGTTTTTGCAGTCTTTTATGATAGTTCCATTATTAGGCACACAAGCTTGAGAACCCTCCTTTTATGACTTTCTCCAGCTCTATTTTTCAGGGTTATTATTCTTTTTTTAACTCAAGTGGCTCCATTTGGATTTGTACAACTTTCACATTTCCCCCTGTTGATTAAGATCTTTCTCTAAAAGCATCAATGATCAATTTTCCTTTAGTTAAGTTTTCATAGTTCCTTCATGCTGGATGACCTTGTCCCAGGTTGCTGGTCTGGTCCCACACTGGCCGAAGTGATTGACAACTAGAAGTCTATGTCAAAACCCTTTTAGCCACATTTGAGCAACAAGGAAACTTGAAGGGAGTGACCGTTAGACTAAATCTACCTGGATTTCATTAATTTCAATTTTATCTCTTCCACAGTCTTCTGTTTTTTTTTTGTTTTTTTTTTTTTTTTTTTTTTTTTTTTTTTTTTTTTTTATACTTTAAGTTCTAGGGTACATGTGCATAACGTGCAGGTTTGCTACCTATGTATACTTGTGCCATGTTGGTGTACTGCACCCATCAACTCATCAGGACCCATGAATTCGTCATTTATATCAGGAATAACTCCCAATGCAATCCCTGCCCCCTCCCCGCTCCCCATGATAGGCCCCGATGTGTGATGTTCCCCTTCCCGAGTCCAAGTGATCTCACTGTTCAGTTCCCACCTATGAGTGAGAACATGCGGTGTTTGGTTTTCTGTTCTTGTGATAGTTTGCTAAGAATGATGGTTTCCACCTGCATCCATGTCCCTACAAAGGACTCAAACTCATTCTTTTTTATGGCTGCATAATATTCCATGGTGTATATGTGCCACATTTTCTTAATCCAGTCTGTCACAGATGGACATTTGGGTTGATTCCAAGTCTTTGCTATTGTGAATAGTGCCACAATAAACATACGTGTGCATGTGTCTTTATAGCAGCATGATTTATAATCCTTTGGGTA
>NW_016803348.1:210685-313552 GCF_001698545.2 Rhinopithecus bieti
CAGACTGCTGTGCTAGCAATGAGGGAGGCTCCGTGGCCATGGGACCCTCCCGGTCAGGGGTGGGTATAATCTCCTGGTGTGCCCGTTTGCTTAAAGCGCAGTATTGGGGTGGGAATTACCTGATTTTCCAGGTGTTGTGTGTCTCAGTTCACCTGGCTAGGAAAAGGGATTCCCTTCCCCCTTGCGCTTCCCAGGTGAGGCAATGCCTCGCCCTGCTTCAGCTCTCGCTGGTCGGGCTGCAGCAGCTGACCAGCACCGATTGTCCGGCACTCCCCAGTGAGATGACCCCAGTACCTCAGTTGAAAATGCAGAAATCACCAGTCTTCTGTGTCGCTCGCGCCGGGAGTTGGAGACTGGAGCTGTTCCTATTCGGCCATCTTGCTCCGCCCCCAGTCCTCTGTTATTATCTCAAAGAGCTGGGCCAGCATTATTCTGCTAGAATTTGTATTTCTGCAAAAATTTAACAAGAAACAGATACAAATTTTTTAAATAGAAAATACAAAGTAAAATTAATAGTAATATAATAATATGAACCTACGCTTGCTTAAATGCAGTCAATAAAATAAATAAAATGATTATTACTTGTCAATTAACGAAGATAGGCATTAAGAAGAGTAAGTCTCGTTTCTATATCGATTCTTGTTCCAGTGTCTTTGGAAATGCTGTCTACAGTATGAAAATGACAACTTCTTGTTCTGATTTGCCTTTGGAGTATCTCTGTTTATGGCATTAAACAGTTTGGTGAATATTTGTGTGGTCTATACATCAGACATGGGATTTTTCCTTAAAATTTATCTAGTTTCACCAATAAGGCTTTCGGAAACAAAACAATTTCTATTTTTGGTAATTCCATGGAATCAAATTTGACTGGAGCAATCTAGAAAGTTCCAGAAAATTCTAGAAAATCTAGAAAAATTCAGGATGTAGTCTAATCCTAGGAGAAGACAAGAGCTCAACATTAATGCACATAACTATTATCTAACAACAATCATATTACAGCTTTTTTAAAGAAACATATCTATTTCTACAATGATCACATAACAATCTCACATTTAGAAGTCTCTTGAAGCTGGGGAGACAAACCAGTGCAGACTTTAGGTTTCATTTAGAGTCTTAGGGTTCCTCGACCTGTGAGGAAATTATGTGAAGTTAGAGACCCTTCATATCAGGTATTTTATGCATATTCTCAAAAATGATATGTCAGTCAAAGCCTTGGTAATACAACCAATTGGTAGAATGACATCCTACTATAGAGAACAAGTTTTTGTTGAACTTATGCAAATAATAATATTGCAATAAAAAACAAGAATAGTCATGATTAATTTCCAAAATTTTGAGGGATTAAGTATAGAGAAAAAGCAAATGCTTTCACCTTTGTTTACAAAACCTTACTTTACCAAATTGTTTCAAACTATAGATAGCTCAAGGAAAAAAATTCCTCAATTCTGGAAAATAAAACATTTAAGTTGATAATCAATACTATATCAAATAAGTCATAAAAATATTATGTTCAAATTTCATGAGCCAATCAATTTCTTTGTTAAAACTCTGAAAAAAGAATTCACTTAGTCTATTGATCTTAACTTATTAGAGCTCTGTATTTAACAGTACTTGCTAGAGTCTTTTTTATGAGTCTGATTGCAGATGACTTTGGAGAAAAATTAAATTGTGGATGACAGAGACTTATAATAACCATGGCTAAATATCTGATTAAAGTTCACCAGAACCAGAAATTGACAATAAAATTTGGTTATTTTTGTAGCATACAATATCACAACCAGAATTATACCTGACAAATTAATTTATAAGACTTTTATGCAATTTTGAAACATAAATATGAGTAACATACCCATAAATGGAACTGAAGGAAGACCGCCCATCACTTATCCTTTGACAATGCTTCCCATACAAATTATCCTAATTATTTAATATTTTTAGAAGATGAGAGATACATTCTTTGAGGCTTTCCAGGGCTCACTTAAATAAAATCTCAAAATTAATCCTAGGTCAAAAAGTCTTAATTTAAAATTTTGATCCTGGGGAAGTTGGCCAAAGATGTTAAAACTTTCAGAAACACTTGGCCAAAATAGGATCGCTGTTAAATAATAGTCATTAATTTAACCAAAGTGATAATCAAAGGACATCAAAAGCAATACAGAATGTTACATCAATGTAAAAACTTTAACCCTTTCAATGCTCAGTTTTCCTAAGTAATTAAAAAATAACAAAACTGACACAGTAAGTTACCTTGATAAAATATAAAAGCCTTATTTCTTAGGTCAGTTACCAAAACGGTAAAGAAAACTTGTTGCAATGTGATTTCTTCTCTTTATTGAAAGCCTATTTTGATAATGTAGAAGTTGAACCTGATGAAAAGTATACTTGAATTTAATTGGATACAAGAAGAATGCGTCTAAGGCTATCAGTGTATACCATGTTATAGAAGAATGTAAATAAGAAACTAGTACCTTAATCAGAGTAATACTTGGCCCTTAGTAACAGCATGGGAAGTTTTATGGTTACATGGAACAATTCAGACACAACCAAAAAATCCAAGTGCATAGAATTATGTTATACTGGAGGAAAACATTGTTTTTCTGGGCCTTCAAGATAAACATTTTAGCATCAGGTCATACCAGCAGAGTTAGAGAGAAAAGTTACAGGAGCTGATAACAGTTTTCTTTTCTTTTTTTTTTTTTTTTTTTTTTGGAGACGGAGTCTTGCTCTGCCGCCCAGGCTGGAGTGCAGTGGCCGGATCTCAGCTCACTGCAAGCTCCGCCTCCCGGGTTCACGCCATTCTCCTGTCTCAGCCTCCCGAGTAGCTGGGACTACAGGCGCCCACCTCCTCGCCCGGCTAGTTTTGGTATTTTTTAGTAGAGACGGGGTTTCACCGTATTAGCCAGGATGGTCTCGATCTCCTGACCTCGTGATCGGCCCGTCTCGGCCTCCCAAAGTGCTGGGATTACAGGCTTGAACCACCGCGCCCGGCCTACAGTTTTCATCCTAGACCTTCTGAAGGGGAGATTTATTATCTCCGACTTTCTCAAGGGAAGAAAGAGGAAGAGCAGAAGGTAACGATGTGTGCCTTTCAAATCACATGCAGTGAGAAACAGCAAAAGTTAAACTTCTGAGATTTTAACTTGAGAAACTTTAAGAAAAAAACACTTTACAGAAAGACATGAAATTACCATTATGAATGAAGAAAATAGCATTTCCAATCTGAAACTATGGAAATTAAATGGCTCTCAGAAAGAAATATGGCAGGAATACAAATTGTTTGCAGTTTAGAAGATGACTATTAATGAAACACTTCAGAATTATAGAACAAAACCTCTTGCAATTTTATTGAGGAGATCAATATTCAGGAAAATCTTGTTCTAACATAAAGAACCCAATTTTTAGTTTTGTAGAAGTGTGCCTTTAATATCAAAGTTCTATCTTTAGAAAACTTATTAATAATTCCCTTCTAATTACACACAACTTGATCATTCACAAATTTCTGTCATAAATTCATCTTTCACAAACTTTATCACAATTTAAATTTTTTGTAATGCATTACACTTTTATTTTGCTTTATTTTATTTTATTTTTTTATTATACTTTAAGTTCTAGAGTACATGTGCACAACGTGCAGGTTTGTTACATATGTATACATGTGCAATGTTGGTGTGCTGCATCCATTAACTCATCATTTACATTAGGTATTTTTCCTAATGTTATCTCTGCCCCTGTCCGCCACCCCACGACAGGCCCTGCTGGGTGATGTTCCCCACACTGTGTCCAAGTGTTCTCATTGTTTAATTCCCACCTATGACTGAGAACATGTGGTGTTTGGTTTTCTGTCCTTGCTATAGTTTGCTCAGAATGACGGCTTCCAGATTAATCCATGTCGCTACAAAAGACATGAACACATCCTCTTTTACGGCTGCATAGTAATCCATGGTGTATATGTGCTACATTTTCTTAATCCAGTCTATCATTAATAAACATTTAGGGGCCGGGCGCGGTGGCTCAAGCCTGTAATCCCAGCACTTTGGGAGGCCGAGACGGGCGGATCACGAAGTCAGGAGATCGAGACCATCCTGGCTAACATGGTGAAACCCCGTCTCTACTAAAAAAAATACAAAAAAAAACTAGCCGGGCGAGATGGCAGGCGCCTGTAGTCCCAGCTACTCGGGAGGCTGAGGCAGGAGAATGGCGTAAACCCGGGAGGCGGAGCTTGCAGTGAGCTGAGATCCGGCCACTGCTGACTTTTTAATGATTGCCATTCTAACTGGTGTGAGATGGTATCTCATTATGTTTTTGATTTGCATTTCTTTGATGACCAGCAATGATGAGCATTTTGTCTTGTGTCTGTTGGCTGCCTAAATATCTTCTTTTGAAAAGTGTCTGTTCATATCCTTCACCCACTTTTTGATGGGGTTGCTTGATTTTTTCTTCTAAATTAATTTAAGTTCTTTGTAGATTCTGAATACTAGCCCTTTGTCAGGTGAGTAGATTGCAAAAATTTTCTCCCATTCTGTAGGTTGCCTGTTCACTCTGATGGTAGTTTCTTTTGCTGTGCAGAAGCTTTTTAGTTTAATGAGATCCCATTTGTCAATTTTGGCTTTTGTTGCCATTGCTTTTGGTGTTTTAGACATGAAGTCCTTGCCCATGCCTATGTCCTGAATGGTATTACCTAGGTTTTCTTCTAGGGTTTTTATGGTATTAGGTCTAACATTTAAGTCTCTAATCCATCTTGAATTAATTTTCATATAAGGAGTAAGGAAAGGATCCAGTTTCAGCTTTCTACTTATGGCTAGCCAATTTTCCCAGCACCATTTATTAAATAGGGANAATTTACAAATTACCTTGGGCAGTATAGCCATTGTCACGATATTAATTCTTCCTATCCATGAGCATGGAATGTTTTTTCCATTTGCTTGTGTTCCCTTTTATTTTGTTGAGCAGTGGTTTGTAGTTCTCCCTGAAGAAGTCCTTCACATCCCTTGTGAGTTGGATTCCTAGGTGTTTTATTCTCTTTGTAGCAACTGTGAATGGAAGTTCAATCATGATTTGGCTCTCTGTCTGTTATTGGTGTATAAGAATGCTTGTGATTTTTGCACATTGATTTTGTATCCTGAGACTTTGCTGAAATTGCTTATCAACTTAAGGAGATTCTGAGCTGTGTTGATGGGGTTTTCTAAATATACAATCATGTCATCTACAAACAGAGACAACGTGGCTTCCTCTTTTCCTAATGGAATACCCTTCATTGCTTTCTCTTGCCTGGATTGCCCTGGCCAGAACTTCCAACATTATGTTGAATAGGAGTGGTGAGAGAGGGCATCCCTGGGCATCCCTGTCTTGTGCCGGTTTTCAAAGGGAATGCTTCCAGTTTTTGCCCATTCAGTGTGATACTGGCTGTGGGATTGTCATAAATAGCTCCTATTATTTTGAGATACATCCCATCAATACCTAGTTCATTGAGAGTTTTTATTATGAAGTGCTGTTGAATTTTGTCAAAGGCCTTTTCTGCATCTATTGAGATAATCATCTGGTTTTTGTCTTTGGTTCTGTTTATGTGATGGATTACGTTTATTGATTTGCATATGTTGAATCAGCCTTGCATCCCAGGGTTGAAGCTGACTTGATCTTGTTGGATAAGCTTTATGATGTACTGGTGGATTTGGTTTGCCAGTATTTTATTGAGGATTTTTGCATCGATGTTCATCAGGGATATTGGTCTAAAATTCTCCTTTTTGATTGTGTTTCTTCCAGGCTTTGGTATCAGGATGATGCTCACCTCATAAACTGAGTTAGGGAGGATTTCCTCTTTTTCTATTGATTGGAATAGTTTCAGAAGGAATGGTACCAGCTCCTCTTTGTACCTCTGGTAGAATTCGGCTGTGAATTCGTCTGGTCCTGGACTTTTTTTAGTTGGTAGGCTATTAATTATTGCTTCAATTTCAGAGCCTGTTGTTGGTCTACTCAGCAATTCAACTTCTTCCTGGTTTAGTGTTGGGAGGGTGTATTTGTCCAGGAATTTATCCATTTCTTCTAGATTTTCTAGTTTATTTGCATAGAGGTGTTTATAGTATTCTCTGATGGTAGTTTGTACTTCTGTGGGATTGGTGGTGATATCCCCTTTATCATTTTTTATTGTATTTATTTGATTCTTCTCTCTTTTTTTCTTTATTAGTCTTGCTAGCAGTCTATCAATTTTGTTGATCTTTTCAAAAAACCAGCTCCTGGATTCATTGATTTTTTGAAGGGTTTTGTGTGTCTCTATCTCCTTGAGTTCTGCTCTGATCTTAGTTATTTCTTGCCTTCTGCTAGCTTTTGAATTTGTTTGTTCTTGCTTCACTTGTTCTTTTAATTGTGATGTTAGCATGTGGATTTTAGATCTTTCCTGTTTTCTCTTGTGGGCATTTAGTGCTATAAATTTCCCTCTACACACTGCTTTAAATGTGTCCCAGAGATTCTGGTATGTTGTGTCTGTTCTCATTGGTTTCAAAGAACATCTTTATTTCTGCCTTCTTTTCATTATTTACCCAGTATTCATTCAGGAGCAGGTTGTTCAGTTTCCATGTAATTGTGCAGTTTTGAGTGAGTTTCTTAATCCTGAGTTCTAATTTGATTGCACTGTGATCTGAGAGACAGTTTGTTGTGATTTCTGTTCTGTTACATTTGCTGAGGAGTACTTTACTTCCAGCTCTGTGGAATATTTTGAAATAAGTGCAATGTTGTGCTGAGAAGAATGTATATTCTGTTGTTTTGGAGTGAAGAGTTCTTTAGCTGTCCAGTAGTTCTGCTTGGTGCAGAGCTAAGTTCGAGTCCTGGATATGCTTGTTAACCTTCTGTCTCGTTGATCTGTCTAATATTGACAGTGGGGTGTTAAAGTCTCCCGTTATTATTCTTTGGGAGTCTAAGCCTCTTTTTAGTTCTCTCAGGACTTGCTTTAGGAATCTGGGTGCTCCTGTATTGGGTGCATATGTATTTAGGATAGTTAGCTCTTCTTGTTGAATTGATCCCTTTACCATTATGTAATGGCCTTCTTTGTCTCTTTTGATCTTTGTTGGTTTAAAGTCTGTTTTATCAGAGACTGGGATTGCAATCCCTGCAATTTTTTTTTTTTTTTTCATTTTTTTGCCTTCCTTTTGCTTGGTAGATCTTCCTCCATCCCTATATTTTGAGCCTATGTGTGTCTCTGCACGTGAGATGTGTCTCCTGAATACAGCACAGTTTTGGGTTTTGACTCTATCCAATTTGCCAGTCTATGTCTTTTACTTGGGGCACTTAGCCCATTTACATTTAAGGTTAATATTGTTATGTGTGAGTTTGATCCTGTCATTATGATGTTAGCTGGTTATTTTGCCCATTAGTTGATGCAGTTTCTTCCTAGCATCAATGGTCTTTACAATTTGGCATGTTTTTGCAGTGACTGGTACTGGTTGTTCCTTTCCATATTTAGTGCTTCCTTCAGGAGCTCTTGTAAGGCAGGCCTGGTGGTGACAAAATCTCTCAGCATTTGCTTTTCTGTAAAGGATTTTATTTCTCCTTCACTTATGAAGCTTAGTTTGGCTGAATATGAAATTCTGGGTTGAAATTATTTTCTTTAAGAACGTTGAATATTGGCCCCCACTCAGTTCTGGCTTGTAAGGTTTCTGCTGAGAGATCTGCTGTTAGTCTGATGGGCTTCTCTTTGTGGATAACCCGACCTTTCTCTCTGGCTGTCCTTGGCGTTTTTTCCTTAATTTAAACCTTGCTGAATCTGACCATTATGTGTCTTCGGGTTGCTCCTCTTGAGGAGTATCTTTGTGGTGTTCTCTGTATTTCCTGAATTTGAATGTTGGCCTTCCTTGGTAGATTGGGGAAGTTCTCCTGGGTAATATCCTGAAGAGTGATTTCCACCTTGGTTCCATTCTCCCCATCACTTTAAGGTACAACAGTCAAATGCAGATTTGGTCTTTTCACACAGTCCTGTATTTCTCGGAGGCTTTGTTCATTTCTTTTTAATCACTTTTTCCCTAAATTTCTCTTCTCCCTTCATTTCATCAATTTGATCTTCAATCACTGATACCCTTTCTTCCAATTGATTGAGTCGGTTACTGAAGCTTGTGCATGCATCACGCAGTTCTCATGCCATGGTTTTCAGCTCCCTCAGGTCATTTAAGGTCTTCTCTTCACTGTTTATTCTAGTTAGCCATTCATCTAATCTTTTTCAAGGATTTTAGCTTCCTTGTGATGGGTTCAAACATCCTCCTTTAGCTCAGAGAAGTTTGTTATTACTGACTTTCTGAAGCCTACTTCTGTCAACTCATCAAAGTCATTCTCCATCCTGCTTTGTTCCATTGCTGGTGAGGAGCTGCAATCCTTTGGAGGAGAAGGGGTGCTCTGTTTTTTAGAATTTTCAGCTTTTCTGTTCTGGTTTCTCCCCATCTTTGTGGTTTTATCTACCTTTGGTCTTTGATGATGGTGACCTACAATTGGGCTTTTGGTGTGGATGTCCTTTTTGTTGATGTTGATGCTATTCCTTTCTGTTTGTTAGTTTTCCTTCTAACAGATCCCTCAGCCGCAGGTATGTTGGAGTTTGCTGGAGGTCCATTCCAGACGCTGTTTGTCTGGATATCACCAGTGGAGGCTGCAGAACCGCAACTATTGCTGCCTGATCCTTCCTCTGGAAGCTTTGTCTCAGAGGGGCACCCACCTGTATGAGGTGTCAGTCAGCCCCTACTGGGAGGTGTCACCAAGTTAGGCTACATGGGGGTCAGGTACCCACTTGAGGGGGCAGTCTGTCCGTTCTCAGAGCTCAAACACTGTGCTGGGAGAACCACTGCTCTCTTCAGAGCATTCTTTTTTCATATCAAGTTTTCAAAATCCTATGTGTATTTTACATTTATAGCACATCTGAATTTGGACTAACCAGTTTTCAAGTGCTGAATAGTCACATTTGGTTAGTTAGTGTCATTTTGTATGGCACAGATCTAAATGCTCCTATTAAAAGGAAGAAAACATTAGACTGAATATAATATCAAGATCCAACCAAATGCTGACAACAATAAATGCACTTTAAATATAAGGACATAAAATAGAAATTAAAAGATGGAAGAAGAGAAACCAAAAACAAACTAATCATGAGAAAATAGAGGAGCTATATTAATGTCAGACATCATAGACTTCAGAACAAAAACTATACCAAAGGTAGATGAGCATTTTATAAAAGTAAATTGTTTACTTATTTTGAAACAAGATATAACAGTGTTATATGTATAGGTATCCTAGGACAAAACTTCAATAGACAAGAAGCAGAAATTGACAAAACCAAAGAGAGATATAAATCTACAGTTGAAAAACTAAATATTCTTCTATCAGTAATTAAGAAGAAAATCAATGAGAATATAAACAACATGAACAATACTATCAACCAACTTGACCTATTTCACATTGAAAAATCCGTACACTAGCAGGACACACACCTTATGCTGTACATAGAAAAATTGGAGGTACACTTGGAAAATTCAGTGAGATAGAAAATATGCTCGCCCATAAAACAAGCCTCAATACATTGAGAACAATGGAAATCACACAGAGTATGTTATTTGGCTAGAACTGAATTTCACTCAGAATTAATAAGTGAACTGTATCCGCAACATTCCCAAATATTTGGAAATTAAACAACACATTGGTAAAAAAGAAAATCACAACTGGAATTATAAAATATTTGTAAATAATGTGAACATAAATATAGCTGCAGGATAAAGCCGTAAACTGTATTGCCTAGAGTTAAAAATATAGCTCTAAGTGTTTATATTAGAAAAGAAAGTTTAAAATCAATTATTTAACTTTCCACCATAAAATGGTAGAAAAAGAAGAGCAAAATACACCCAGGGAGGTAGATATACCTAATTCTTTAAGTAGAAATTACTTCTGTATATAACCATATAGTAATCTGTCCCCTGTTATCTATGGGAGCAAATGTGAAATCTGCTTCTTATATCACAAGACAGTCTGCCTTTATTAAAAGCAAATATAATCCTGTAATTTCTAGGATTATTTATTTTTCCAGAATTTCTCTTAAGTTGCAATTATAACTAAATATAATCTTCCATATGTAATCTGACCAAGGTAGAGTTTAGTAAGATGATTCTTATTTCATGTCCAGAATACTGCTTATCAAATATGCACTTTTAATAATCCTCAGTTGCAATAATAAATGAATGCAGCAAAGTCACAGGATACGAAGTCAACATACAAAAATCAGTTGAGCTTCTATATTCTAGCAATGAACCATCCAAAAAGAAAAATAAGAAAACAATTCTATTTATAATAGCACTGAAAGAATAAAATATTTAGGAGTAACATAACCAAGGCTGTGAAAAACTTGTACACTGAAAACTAGAAAACATCGTTGAAAGAAATTGAAGATAAATAAATGAAGAGACATTCATGTTGATGTATTGGAAGACAATATATTTAGGATGTCGACACTACCTGTGTTGTACAAATTCAATACATTCCCTATCAAAATCCAAATGGCACTTTTTGTATAACTAAAAAAAGCAATCCTAAAATTCCTATGGAATTTCAAGAAACTCAAATAGCTGAAACAATCATAAAAAAAGAAAAAACGCTGAAAGACTCACACTTTCTACTTTCAAAACATATTGCAAAGCAACAGTAACCAAACAGCATGGTGCTGGCATAAAGTCAGATATGTAGATCAATGAAATAGAACAGAGAGCCCAGAAATAAACCCTCATGTATACAGTCAATTGGTCTTTAACAAGGGTGAAAAGGACAGTCTCTTCAACAAATAGTTCTAGGAAAACTGGATAGCCACAGGCAAAAAAAAAATGAAATTAGGCTAACATATATGAAAAACAACTAAAAATGGATTAAATACATAAACATAAGACCCAAAACTATAAAATCTATAAAAGAAAACATAGGAGGAAAGCTATATATTTGATCGGCAATGGTTTCTATGACACCAAAGCATGGACAACAAAAGCAAGAATAGACAAATGGGATTACATCAACATTTAAAACTTCTGTGCATTAAAGGACACAATCAACAGAGTGAAAAGCAACTTACAGAATGGGAGATTATATTTGCAAGTCATTTATCTGATAAGGGATTAATATCCAGAATATAAAAAGAATTCCTATAACTCAACAATAAAAAAATTTTCCCATTAAAAATGGACAAAGGACTTGAATAAAAATTTTTCTGAAGATGATCTATAAATAACCAACAGGCATATGAGATAATGTTCAACATCACTAATCATTGGATGAATGCAAATCAAAACTGAAATGAGACCTAACACCCATTCAGATGG
The DNA here is from genome assembly GCF_001698545.2 of Rhinopithecus bieti. Taxonomy (NCBI): domain Eukaryota; kingdom Metazoa; phylum Chordata; class Mammalia; order Primates; family Cercopithecidae; genus Rhinopithecus; species Rhinopithecus bieti. The sequence continues at coordinate 222,010 of NW_016803348.1, forward strand.
CTACGATCAAAAAGTGAGAGAAACTAACAAGTGTTGGCGAGGATGTGGAGAAATTGGAACCTTGTGCACTGTTGGTGGGATTATAATACGGTGCAACTGCTATGGAAAAGATTATGGCAGTTTCTTTAAAAATTAAAACTAGAACTACGATGTGATCTAGCAATCCCATATATGGCTATACACCCAAAGAATTAAAAGCAGGCTCTCAACGGATATTTGTATACTATGTTCATAGCAGCATTAGTAGCAGTAGCCAAGAGGCTGAAGCAACCCAAATGTGCATCAAACGATAAATGAAAAACAAAATCTGATGTACACATACAATTGGATACTACTCAACCTTAAAATGGAAGGAAATCCTGTCATAGGCTACAGCATAAATAAACCTTGAGGATATTATGCTAAGAGAAATAAGTCACCCACGAAAAGACAAATACTGTTTTATTTCACATACATTAGTTATTTAAAGTAGTAAAATTCATAGAAACAGAAAGTAGAATGGTATTTACCAAGAGCTGGGTGCAGGAGAAAATGGGAAGTTGTTGTTTAATGGGTATAGAGTTTGAGTTTTGCAAGATGAGAAAGTTCTGGCAATCCATTGCACAACAATGTGAATATACTTAGCATTACTGAACTGTACACTAGAAATAGTTAAGATGGTACATTTTACATTATACATTTTAGTGCAATTAAAAGAAAAGAAATCTCTCAGTTATACCTTTAGTTCACTGAGAACTTGTACTCATCACAACATGCTGAGCTATTACGCATAAAATGCCACATAGATGTTTCTCCAGTTATGAAATCATGCTTTTTATCAGGTCAAATACTTAAGGAGGTGCCAAAAACACAACAATGAAGATAAACATTTTAATGAAAGATTTTAGTATGCCAAAATTAATGCAAAAATCCGTGGCAAACAGAATGTTAAAATTTAAATAAAGACCATTAAAAGTGGCATGTCCAGTTATACTGGAACCTGAGGCCAAAGAAACAATCAGTGATACTGATCCAGGGGTTAACCTGTTTGTTTCCATCCACTCTCAATTGCTTTTGCCACAACCTTACCAAGTCTGAATTCATCTACTGTAAACTCTATCCCATTTCTTCCTCTTCATCTCAGAACTCTCAGAATCTTTACTTCCTTACTTTTGTTTTCAGGGTGTTCTTCTTGTCGGGATTTGGTATATTCGAGCTCATCTTCTTTCCCATAAAGACACAGTAGGTCTTTCCTGATTATGTATTTCTGTTTGTCACACAATCACACTCCCAGATACTCAGGATTGAACTTGCTGCTTTAACTCCACCTTCTCTGTCAACAACTATGTCCATTCAACAGTGAATTCTAATTCTAGTGTAGACGCTAACCCAACTCATCTCTTTTATTCCTGCTGCTTCCTCCTTATTTAAAATAACAGTTGTATTTACAAACCACCTTTACTAATACAGTGTTTTATTTTATTTTATTTTATTTTATTTTATTTTATTTTATGAGACGGAGTTTCGCTCTTATTGCCCAGGCTGCAGTGCAATGGCAGATCTCGGCTCACTGCAACCTCTGCCTCCCGGGTTTAAGTGATTCTCCTGCCTCAGCCTCCTGAGTAGCTGGGATTACAGGCATGTGCCACTATGCCCAGCTAATTTTGTATTCTTAGTAGAGATGGAATTTCTCCATGTTGATCAGGCTGGTCTTGAACTCTTGAACTCAGGTGATCCACCCTCTTGGCCTCCCAAAGTTCTGGAATTACAGGTGTGAGCCACTGCACCCTGTCACAGTCTTCAATTTGCTGCCAGTTAAATCTCATTAAAGTGTCTCCTTTACAATGCCATGCATTTGTTGTCACAGTTCAATCACTGGCAGGAGTTTTCTTTTTCTCTACAGTTATGTACATTTTACTCAATTCCCAATGATCAGCCACCACTTCTATCAAATCTTCAGTGATCAATAAAACTAGAAATAATCTTCCTGCCTCTGTGACTATGAAATTTTTTACATCAGTCACATGTGACTGAAATCACCAGTTTTGATCTTACTTAGACATATTTCATTGCTTATAAATTATAAGCTCCCAGAAAGCAAGGTCCATGTTTTTACTTTCAACACCCAGCAGAGGGTTGCAACTTAAATACATATATCTATATATTTCTTGAACAAACAAGTAATCACTTTGAATCTCCTTATCTAGTAAATTCTTCCACATTATAAATTATATAACACCAGCCACTTAAATGCTATCAGCCCTGAGGAAAAGACAGAGAGAGGTTCATAAAACTTCAGAAATAAAATGTCTCCCTAGGGAATCGAACATATTTTGTTTGTTTACAGGTTAGAAAGCTAAAGTGTTATAAAACGTTCAACATGTTCTGGGCCCAAGGGAATCACTAGATTGTAACCAAATATATTAACACTGTCATCTTAGAATAAAGTAGAATTTTTAAAGCTTAGAATGATGATTATTGCAAGTATGCTTCTGAGACCAGAGAATTATTTTTACATTAATTAAATTTAATAATACTCTGCTGAAATTGTTATTTTGAAAGGAAATTACCACACATTACCAATTCATATGGCTTTATAAATTGAAAATATTTTATTCTTCTACAGTAATAAATGGGCTTATATTACAGCTATAGAGGTAGCATCTTTAATTTCTAAGATATTCAGGAAAAAAAATTATTCCAGAAAAGAGAAACATACAGAAAATGAGTATTTGTTATGTGATGAGTGTGTATTGAGCATTTACTCTGCTGGGCACTTTTCCAGACTTAGGAGGTATATATAATGAGAAGAAATCATAATTCCTGCTTTCAAAGAGCTTACAGCTTGGGATGGACAAAGTCTTTTAAATTTTGTAAAAAATAAACTGCAAGATAACACACAGTTAAATGGTAAAATGCTCTAAGAATACAAATAAAAGTGAAACTCATTGGCATTTTTGGTAGACAGAGCTTCATGGCAGAGGTTATATTATGCCTCAGCCTCAGAAAGTATCCTCATTCTTTATTGAATATAACTAGAAAAGAGAGAATTCTAGGAAAAATGTGGAAAGTAAATCAAAGCATGAAAGTACACTTGGGCGGGGTAACATTGTGATGGAAAACAAATGAATTTGAGAAATGTATGTGTATCTTGTAAATTCAGATAAAAGTCTAGATGAAAGAAATAAAGCTAATGAATACTTAAAATTTCCAAATTGTGTATTTTCCCATCATTTAGTAAGTATTATTATGGAAAAATACAATAATAATATCCAGGAAATATTTAGTCTATATCTCCTAAAAGCTCATTTTATCATGAAATCTGGCTATATTTGTTAAGAGTTAATTCAAAATTAGTTGAAATTTTCTTATTGTTATGGGCCCAATCATTCACATATTCATTATTTCATTCAAGAATTTTTTTTAATGTTTATTACATTCTCAAGTGAAGCCCATGTGAATGCATTTAATAGCTGTCAAGGACATTTTGACACATGATGAGGATTTGTAAGGGGTGCACCTGGTACCCACTTTGTGTGGAAAGAAAAGTACCCAAAGGTAAAAATGTAAATGGATTCCTGGACAGTGACAAGAGTCCTGGCCAGTTGGTCAGAAACCTGGAAGGAAAAGACAGAAAGATTGGAGATGAGAGTTGTAGGGGAGAACCTAGTGGTGGACACATGGCAATGTGCACAAGTATCAAAAGTTTGGTACCACATGTAAGTGCATTCTAGAAATCATTTACCCTGGAAAGACCACTAAGCAACCAACCTGCCGGTTGATTTTACCTTTTTTCATTGGTCATTCTAGAATAAGTAATAACATAAATATTAGCTTTTCACTTCTTCTTCCTTTCTCTTCAGATTCTTGAAACTAATACAGTAGTTCCCTCTTATATGCGGGTTTTCTCTCCAAGGTTTCAGTTAACCATGGTCAACCTTAGTCTAAAATATTAAATGAAAATTCCAGAAATAAACAATTCATAGGCTTTTTTGATTTTTTTCCTTTTTTGGTTCTTTAGTTTATTATTTGTGGCTTATGTATCCAAGAAAGAAGATAAATTTTAAATTACACCCTATTCTGAGTAGCATGATGAAATCTTGCACCATTCTGTTGCATTCCAGGGACGTGAATCATCCCTTCGCCAGCATCTCCACTCTGTCTGTTCCCTGCCTCTTAGCTACTTACTTACTGGCTCTATTGTGAGATCAGCTTTCAATGTACCACAGTGCTTGTGCTCAAATAACCTTTATTTAACTTAATAATGGCCACAAAGCAGAAGAAATAGTGATGCTGGCAATTCAGATAAACTACAGAGAAGCCTTAAAGTCCTTCCTTAAAGTGTTAAGGTGAAAGTTCTCAACTTAATAAGTAATATCCTGGGGTTGCTAAGATCTGTAAGAACAAATCTTCCATTCACAAAATTGTGAAAAAGGAAAAAGAATTGCATGCTAGTTTTTCTGCCACACACTGTGGCAGAAGTTATGGCCACAGTGCAATGATGAGTGCTTAATTAAGATGGAAAAGGCATTATATTTGTGGGTGGAAGACATGAACAGAAACATGTTTCGATTAACAGCAATTGGGTTCAGTGCTGTCCGTGGTTTCAGGTTCCCACTGGGGTTGTTGGAATGTACCCCCCATGGATAAGGGGGATACTCTATTATATCTTAGGGTATGTTTCTCATGCCTGTTTCAAAGCAAATACTATTTCAGCAGAAGTGATAAAATATTCAACTCACTCTTTTCTCTTATACTCAAGTGTTATCTCCAAAGAATGAGACTCACTAAGCGACAGGATTGTAAGAAGGCAAAAGTAATGTACCTGAATTCTGGGGAAAAGCATGAAAATGAGAATAAAGATAAATTTCTGTCACAATATTACTTAGGGTTAACTTTTCTATTATAAAATATGGTTGAAAGAAATGTAAATAAAACATATGCAACGAAAGGGCCTTCAGAATTTACATACATAATTATTATTATATGTTTTTTAATTGACATTAGAACTTCCCAGCTTACACTAAAATAATATTCATTTGGAATTTAACTGTAGTTAATATTTAAACATTCTTAGATTTAAACATAATGAGATCTGTCAATATTATGAAAAAAGAAAGCTCAGTTCTCTGTAGCTCATTTATTTAATCTATTTTCTTAAAAGCTATTGAAATTATGCTTGAGCCATTCTAGATTTAAAATTAGCTAAGATGACCAATATATTGATCTAGTGATGATGTGATATGTTTGTGTAACAAAGTTTGTGAAGTCAGTGTATAAGTTTCCTGGATGTAATATTGAACTTGTCTGCATTTAATCAACCCTAGAACCAATTTTTCTACCTGATCATTAACAAATAGGTAATAGGTAATCTTATTATAGTTTTTAAACCATTGTTGTTTCAGGAAAACAAATATCAAGCAATTTGTTCCAAAGATAAAAAAACTGTCAAAAAGAGATTTAAAATAAGTTTTAATATTCACAAAATAATTTAACATGTGTTTTTTATGTTGCCTTGGATATGTGAATACCTTGGAGATATATATGTATATCTCCATTTCGTAGCTGGAGAGAGAATGAGCACGCCACTTTTTTATATACCTTTAATTAAATGTTATAAAAGTGGCACTTAACCTCGATGGTCTTCCTTTCAAAAATCAATAACCTCAATCTAATAACAAGTAAAACATCAGAAAAATTTCAATAGAGAGACATTCTACCATGTACCTGATCAGTATTCCTCAAAATTGTCAAGGTCACCAAAAACTAGGAATGTCAGAGCAACTGTTACCACCAAGAGGAGCCTAAAGACACAAGACAGCTAACTATATTGTGGTATCTTGCATGGGATCCTGGAAGAGAAGGACATTAGATAACAATTAAGAAAATAAATTATAAACTGTAGTTAATACTGTATTAGAATTGGTTAACTAATTATAACAAATCTACCATACTAATGTAAAATTGTCATCGTAAACATGCATTCTCTCATTTATGGCCTGTGAGCCATAGTCTTTTCTAAGAATCCAAAGAGGATCATGAGGCTGGGTGTGATGGCTCACATCTGCAATCCCAGCATTTTGGGAGGTTGAGGTGGGAGGATCACTTGAGCTCAGGAGTTCGAGAGCAGACTGGGCAACAAAGGAAGACCCTGTCTCTATAAAAATAAAAATATTAACCAGGCATGGTGGCATGCACCTGTGGTCCCAGCTGTTCTGGAGGCTGAGCTGGGAGGATCCCTTGAGCTCAGAAAACTGAGGCTACAGTGAGCCGTGATTATGCCACTGCACTCCAGCCATGGCAACATAGTGAGACCCAGCCTCAAAACAACAACAACAAAACAAACAAGTAAACCAAGAGAAGCATTGATGTCCCTCTGCTCTACATTGGAGAGCCAATTTTTCTGCTTCCCAAATTTAACCAGACCTGCTTTCTTCAGACAACATACAATATATAAGCTCTACTGTTGTTGTATTACAGGATTTACAGGGTGAACTTCCCACAGACATATAGAATAGAATCACTCCATATTACAGGAGGAAAGAAAGTCTCACAGCAGCTTAGGCTTCCAGAAAAAAATTCTAAAAAAATGTACCTTTGACTCTAATTCTCTCTGGTTCATCCATAGACTCGCTGGGGATCAACATCAAGCTGCCCACAGCTTCAGGTGCTGGAGTTGTGGAGGACAGAGAAAGGGGTTACTGTAAAATCTTCCTCTACTACCTGCAATTTTAGAAATCTTTCTCCCTACCTCTCTATTCATTCAGAGCTGGCTCAAATGGCTCTTTCAGGCCAATTGAAGCCAAACTTCACTACAGCACTTCTATATGTATTCACAACTGTGTTTTCCTCAACTCGTCTATTTTGTTTGTAAAATAAATTTGTATCTGCTCTCCATCTTCCAAAAATTTAAAATTCCTCAGTATCTCAAAGTCCACATCCTATTTTCACCATGGGTTTATTTTTCAATAAATTTTCAAAGCAATCACCTGGGTAGATATAGAATGACACTAATTTTTGATTAATAAATGTCTACCTGAAAACTCTTAATAGTTTTCCTATTGCCTATATTTGCTTCTCTAGAATATCTTATGAAAATAATGTTTTTCAAAATCTGTTCAATATTTCTCTTAAAATAATGACGATACAATATTTACAAATATAGTATAAAACCTATGATAAAAGCAGATACTCAAGCTTTTAAAATTAAATGTAATGAAAAGCTATCATGGTTTATTATATTCATAAGGCTGAATTTTTCTTTGAGATGACACTTCTATCAGTATGTAGCTTCTATTTCTACTTAATTAAGCATTTTTTTTTTCTTGTTGCTGTGGTTGTTGTTGTTGTTTGAGAAGTCTCATTCTGTTGCCCAGGCTGGAGTGCAATGGCAAGATCTTGGTTCACTGCAACCTCCACCTCACAGGTTCAAGAGATTCTCCTGCTTTAGCCCCTCGACTAGCTGGGACTACAGGCACACCCCATCAAGCCTGGATAATTTTTGCATTTTTAGTAGAGATGGGGTTTCACTATGTTGGCCAGGCTGGTCTTGAACTCCTGACCTTGTGATCCACCCACGTCAACCTCCCTAAGTGCTGGGATTACAGGCATGAGCCACTGCGCCTGCCTTAGTTAAGGTAGTTTTAAACAAATGGACATGAAATTTTACCTGACTTTTTTATTAAAATTCAGATGTTTTTATATATTTCCTCCTGAAATGAATTTACTTGATTTATATTTATGTACATATATTTCCTAATTTTGAATTCTTTTCTCATTTCTCAAAGCAACACAATTTGAGATAGTTTTACTATATTACTCTTTTCTATACTATTATATTGAAATAATTTCAAAGTCACACAAATGTCACAAGAGTAATACAAATAACATCTGAATATCCTTTATCTAAATTCCACGATTAACATTTTATTGTATTTATTTTATCTTTCTCTGTTTCCAATGGTGATTTTAAAATTTCATCATCCCTTTTATAGTTAGTAGTTAGCATTCTATTATTTCCTTGTTAATTTATTTGTCAATATCACTAAAACTCATGAATTTTTTTTTTATTTTTTTTTTTTTTTTTTTTTTTTTTTTTTTTTTTTTTGAGACAGAGTGTCACTGTGTTACCCGGGCTGGAGTGCACTGGCATCATCTTGGCTCACTGAAACCTCCGCCTCCCAAGTTCAAGTGATTCTCCTGCCTCAGCCTCTCAAGAAGCTGGGATTACAGGCACCTGCCACCATGCCTGGCTAATTTTTGTATTTTTAGTAGAGATGAGTTTTAACCATGTTGGCCAGTCTGGTTTTGAACTCTTGACCTCAAATGATCCCCCCACCTTGGCCTCCCAAAGTGCTGGGGTTACAGGCATGAGCCACCGTGCCCGGCCAAATATTTTTAATCTATTATTATTATTCTTTATTTCGATGTTAAATTGACCCAATGTTGGCCAGTGTAAATCACTTTGAGCTGTCTCCTCTATCCTATTAAAAAGTTCTCATCATGTTTGAGCACTCCTTTACTTTATGACACAAGATATTCCAAATGTACAGCAACGATAAGTGTTTTCAGTTGTTTAACAATCATTGCATTCAAATCAAGATTCCTCTTTGGAATCAGGTACACAGCAATAAATTGACAATGATGGCAAAGCCTTAGTAACGAAATAAGTAGAAGCAGATGTCAGTTTGTCCCCTTTGTATAATAGAGCCCACTATGGGGGTCAGATTAGGTGTCACTGCATGCATGCAAAGACTGTGACAGAATTCTTCCTCCCAAATAATAAGTGGAAGATTCCTGAGGGCTACTCAGGGTTGAAGTTTACATACTCTGTTAGGACAAAAGATAACTTCAGTGAATGCTAGGCCTTAATACCAACCCACTCAGTTGCTGGATCTAGAAAATAATTGTGGGATGAATGCCCTGAGCCACTAATATAAGACCTGCTTCTGGAGCAGGGCCTCAGAAAACTGGTGAAGACAGTCACAAACCTAACCAACATGAAAGGGTAAACATAAAGGAACTAAAACAAACGGATAACTGGACAGCCTCCCTCTCAAGACAAAACTAAAATTCCAAATTACATAAAGAAATCTAATAAGGCAACAAAATCAACAATTTAAAGCTGACAACATTCAGGGAATAAAAAATTATTTAAAAAGACTTTATGCCTAGAATTTGCATAAAGTCAATTATGCAAATTTGCAAAAAAGTCAACATGGATTATTGGGGTTTGGGCTTAAAAACCTCCTCTATTCCAAACCAAAAAAAAAAAAAAAAAAAAGTAGGATAAATAAAATAAAAAAGAAAAGTCAGCATAACATAGCTTGGCAGGAGCTAATCTGTGGGTTTACTAGTGTGTTTGTACAGAAGTAGGCAGTAAGGAATTTGGCATCCAGAGGTTAAAGGAAACCAAAATGGTATTGCAGGAAATGGTGAGCCAGAGACAGGATCAACGTTTGAAGCTAGAAGCTAGGCAAGCCCTACAATGTGTTAAAGAAAGCTGAAAAATCACTGAAAATCTTTATTCCTACTAACAGGAGCTAGACAGGCAGATTAGTCTCACTAATCACTTCTAGGGACTTAGCCAAACCACCTGCGGAAACAATGACTGCATCTGTCAGAATCCCAAATCCCCTCAGAGGCAGTAACTCTAAGACATGCTTATCCGGGCCAATTGTGCACTCAAAAAAAAAAAAAAAAAAAAAAAATTACTAATCAATATCATAGAAAGATAATTTATCTGTTTTAGGTAACCATTTGATCAAGTGGCAATAAATTAGTAAATGTCATGTGAACAAAAGCAAATGATCAGATGGCACCTGCACAAGGTCTGCTGGATCAGCATTCATTGGAGAAAAACTCAGGAAAACAGGATCTGTAACAGACTTGTATATCCTGCCTTGCTCGTCACGAGACTGGCAGCATAGAGAAATTTAGCAGTGCCAGACGTAAAACTCTGCAAAGATCTTGATACTTGGGCAACAGGGCTTTTAGGTGCCTCCTTTTTAAAAAAGCTCTAACCATTCCCCTGGTGTTATCATGAGTTATGATATAATAGCAATATAATGTAACAGAATGTGGATCCAGCCCATCTTCCTGACATCTCCACATTTGTGTTTGCTGTTGGAAGAGAACCAGCCCATCCCTGGTGTGACTAGGAATTGGTATCCCAGCCATGAGGATGCTGCTATTTACCACACCAATGTTCATGTCTAGATAAACATTGATGGGGTAAACCCTGCTGCTTATTTCCTTGGCACTATCAGGGAACTGGGATTCAATTTTCATGGTTGGCCAGAAATTGTTGCCTTAAGTGGTTGTATTTGGTTGGTTTATAAAGAGTTTCACAGGAGGCATAATCCCTCTCTAGAAGCCAAGTTGAAGAAAATCAGTCTTGGAAAGGTAAACTTTGCCTCTTGGAAAAATCAGAAAATTTGAATAATACCATGAATGGGATTGATCTAATGGACATTTGTAAAACACTACTCCACAGAATCAGAGAATATTTATGGTACCTTAAAAGACACAGGAAATATTTTCTAAATGGCCACTTTAAAAGTCAAAAGTCGACCATCCTGGCTAACACGGTGAAATCCTGTCTCTACTAAAAATACAAAAAATTAGCCAGGAGTGGTGGTGGGCGCCTGTATTCCCAGCTACTCAGGAGGCTGAGGCAGGAGAAGGGCGTGAACCTGGGAGGCGGAGCTTGCAGCCAGTCAGCCAAGATGGCACCACTGCACTCCAGCCTGGGTAACAGAGCGAGCCTCCGTCTCAAAAAAAAAAAAAAAAAAAAAAAAAAAAAAAAAAACAGTCAAAAGTTTTACAAATTTAAAATTATAAAATTAAAATAAGTTAAATGTAAATGAAAAAGTGATGGGTTAATTTGCAATAATACAATAGCAATGGATCTAGCTGTATATCTAGATAATGGTATAATCTCAGAAAAATATTTCAAATTTGTTTAAAACTGTGTCTCTACAGTAGAATATACCTTGTAGACAAGGAAGTCTTCAAGAATTGTAAGCTATCTTTAATATCATATTGCTTGAAAAATAATATCACTATGTTGTTCTTAAAATGTCATGTGTGTGTATGCAGATGCTTCAAGAGAGTGTTTTTTATTGGCCAAGATGAGACAATTTGCATACCAAAAAGCATAATATTGGTACAACAAAATGACTACTTTGAAAAATATTTTTACCAATAAGTACTATAAATATATGTATGTATGCATGTGTGAATTGAGGATTTTTCAGAATTGAGAGACATCAAAACAGGATTCTAGAACCCCAACGATTCCTAATAAAAATAGTGATATATTTGGAATTTTATAAAATATATTGAAATAATATATGTTAATATATATCTTAAAATATATCATCATTAATTGCATTGAATGTTAATAGTGTGTGTTCCAATAAAAGTAAATAATTATCAGATTACATTTTAAAACTATGTGTATCAATGATAGACACTTGTAAAATAGAATAGTACAGAAATTTTGAAAAGAAAATGATTAACCAAGCAAGCACTGTAGGAAGAATGCTAGTATTTCTCTATTGATTACAGACAAAATAGTCTTTAAGGCAAAAAGCTTAAAAATAAAGAATCTGATTGATAAAGAAGACTTCTTTAAAGATAAGAAAGGTCAATTGAAAAAGATAAACGGGTCTATGAACCAGGAAAAATTAACTATTTTAAATTCTTTGCACCTCATCAAATTTCTTTTAAATAAATGATGCAAAATGGCAAAACCAAAATTGACAAAATACAAGGAAAATGGATAAATCTGTAAATTAGGAATATTTTAACAAGTCTATTGATAGAACAGGCTTTTTAAAGTATAAGTTTAATTTAAACACCATGATAAATTAACAATGATTGCAGAATATATATTCCTTTCAATCATAAAATAAACTTTTATAAAAATTGGCCATTAACAAGAGATAAAGCAAAGTAACATATGTAAAAGGTTGAAATCATTCAATGCATGCTCTCTGACCATAATAAAATTTTGCTAAATTCAGTAATACAAAGATAACTAGAAAATTTCCATATGTTTGGACTAAGGAAATATACATCTAATAATCCCCAGTGAAAGAATAATCATAATGGAAATTTAAAAATTTTTAATTGAAATTTTAAAAAAATTATGTACCAAAAGGAACCTGCACTATGTCAACATGGATGAGTCTGACAGACCTAAGGTTAAGCAAAAGACTTGATATGTACTTGATATGTAAGAAGATGTATAGTATGGTTCTATTTTGAAGGTTCAAAAATAAGCCAAACTGAACTCTATTACATAGTGATGCTCGTATAGGAGGTAAAAATAAAAACTGCAGAGATATAATTACCATAAAAATCAAAATATTGGTTTCATTTAAGTGGGAGAACGATGTTATCTGAAAGGAGCATAAAGGAGAATTTCTAAGATACTCTCAATGTCCTATTTCTTGACATAAGTGGTGGTAACACGAGTGATACTGGTATAATTATTGTTTGGTACATTTAAGTCTCAGGTACTTTTTAGACGTGTATTACTTAACAAAACTTTTTAAAATAAAGTAAATAATATTCCTATAATTTTGAGAATAATATTCAAATAATTTTGAAAATGAAGTAAAACTTCTGATGAAAATAACATAAAATTGAATCAAAAGCCTATAAATACTTGTATAGATGCTTGACTACTAAAGAACTTCTGCTAATAACTAAGAAAATATTAGCTCATACTGTTTTACAGGCAAATTTGACTAAAAATTCAAGGAAATATTATTTCCAAATGTAACATTATTCCAAAGAATAGAAACAAAAGCAACAATATACATTTCTTAAATTAGACTAGTATAACTATAGTATCAAAGCAAAATATAAACAATACAAGAAAATCAAACTCAAGGTCAGTCCCATGTATGACCTTAAACAACCATCTAACAAAATAGTAGAAAATTTGTACAAGGAATATAAATTTAGGTTAACATACAAAAGTAAGAAAAGCCATGTTAAAGGTGAGCTAAAGGTGCAAACAGTATTCATCAAAATTCAACATTCATTTATTTAAAAAGCTTTGCAAATTTACATGAGAAGAAAACTTTCTTATAATGTCTAAGGGTATCTACCAAAAATGAAAACACATACTACATATAGTCAATAGTAAAAGTGAAAATTACATTGTTTAAAATCAGTCACAACACAGATTCAGTTTTTATCTCTATTATTGTACAGAGGTTCTAATCAATGTAATAAGATAACAAAACTAAGTTACAATGAACAAAAATCACAATGGAAGTAAGGAAAATATAATTTGTAGATACTATAAAGAAAATCAAATAATAGCTTCTACGGAGAAAGTATTAGAATTAATAGAGTTTAGCAATGTTATTGTGTATAAAATCAATTGCAACAGAGAGTTACTATAATCCAAATTGTAATTTACTCCAAAATCTAAGTGTACTTTGAAATGTAATTCAGAAAAGAGAGCATTTATAATAACAAAGGTTGGTTCCGATCCTTTATAAGTTGTATCACATGATACAAAAGGTAAATAAAAGGTACTCAGTTCATTTAATAAGGCTAGGAAACTCTTGATATTGAGCTCACATCAGAACAATTCACACACAAAAGACCATTTCACACACACACATAATCTAAATAAATATTACTTATATGATAGTATAGAATATTAAAAATAATTATGATCGAAAGTTTTATTGTTGAAAATAATGCAGGATTGAATATCAGGAAAAATATTATAACTCTCCACATTAATAGTCTAATAGAAAAAAATATTTTCTCAATGTAGAAAGGAATTTTCATAAAGTTTGACATCTATTTATGCAAAAGAAAATATTAAAAATAAAGAAAAAAGAAAACTTTACTAAATATTTATATAATGAAAACACTAGGTAAATATTATACTTAGAAAACAGTCTCAGTTTGCTTCAGTTCAGAAAAAATCAAGAATACGCACTGTAAAATCTATTGTGTATCTATTGGGGATATATAATAGATAACAGATGCAACCAGATGGAAAACAAAAAGTAAATAACAGCTATAGGAATTAGAAAATGTCATGTAACAGCTATCTCAACATGGTCATCACCTCTTGTACAATAGAGCTTGGGACAAATTGCACAATGTTACAAATGTGCAGTTGGATTAAGAAATAAGCTTTACTGGGGAAAGGGAAAAATTGTAATAAATGCTTTAGTGAAAGAGGAGAAGACAGATATCTGACATCTTTACTTGCTAAATTTGTACTGTGAGTCTATCTACCTCTGTTTCCTTTTCCACTGGGCAAAGAACAAAAATAAGAATAACTCTTTCCTTGAAAGGATAATCGGACAATTTACACAGCAGGTAGTCTGGAATTGGGTGGAGCTATTATTAGGTGTTGCCTGGGAAAATGTGTTGTCTGCAACCAAACAAGAAAGTGCGTCACAGCAAAGGAAGTGACATCAGTGAAAGTTACAACAGGGGAAGGAAAGGTCTTATACAGACTGCAACCCCTCCAGGTGGAAGAATAGGGTGAGGGAGGGGTCCGAGACACCTTCCATTTTCTTTCTGAATGAAGTGGTGACTTTATGTCTGACAGTACAGTGGCCATCATGTAATAATGAGGATGAAAGTAACACTGCCAGAATGAGTGAGCCTGAAATTAGAAGTCTGGTCCTCAATGAAACCCCTGAGCCACTATACCATCTTGAAACTGCCTTCCTCCCAACTTCTTACTGCAAATTCACCCTTTAGTTTTCTTAGCCCCTGTAGCATAATTTCCTTAGCATGTAGTAGAACCTAAATTACTTTATACAATTGTCTACATATAAAATCAAAGACATTCAAGGGACCAAATATCAGAATTAGTAAGAGAATCTGCTAAGAGGTCTGAATACAGGATCAACATAGAAAACTAAATAGCATTCTTATATTCAAGTAAAACCTATTTAATATGAAAATGTTCCACTGTCATTCACATAAAGATCATCATTATATTGGAATAACGTTTTTAAAAGATGTGTGAAACTTCTTCAGAAATATTACCAAAATTGTTGAGGGAGAAAAAACTTAATACATAGAGAGATATGCAATGCTCATGGATTGAAAGACTCAATATCAGGCCGGGCACGGTGGCTCAAGCCTGTAATCCCAGCACTTTGGGGGGCCGAGACGGGCGGATCACGAGGTCAGGGGATCGAGACCATCCTGGCTAATACGGTGAAACCCCGTCTCTACTAAAAAAATACAAAAAACTAGCCGGGCGAGGTGGCGGGCGCCTGTAGTCCCAGCTACTGGGGAGGCTGAGGAGGGAGAATGGCGTAAACCCGGGAGGCGGAGCTTGCAGTGAGCTGAGATCCGACCACTGCACTCCAGCCTGGGTGACAGAGCGAGACTCCATCTCAAAAAAAAAAAAAAAAAAAAAAAAAGACTCAATATCACACAACATTTAATTTTCTCCAAATCAAACTCTGAAATCAATGTAATTTCAATTAAAATACCAATAAGACTTTACATGGATATATAATGAATGATTCATGTAAAGTTCATAATATTAAACATGTATATGGAAATAAAAGGTCCAATAGAGACAAGACTACTTTGAAGAAAGTCAAGGTTTATATTTAAGCTATTTTGTGTTCTCGTAAGGACAGACAAAAAGGTCATTAGAACAAAAGAGAGAGCCAAGAAAGAGGCTCATGCCAAACACAAATATTAATTTTATGTGGCTTAAAGATCTGTTGGGAAAAACAAAACTTTAAAATTTGGAAGAAAATGTAGGAATATAGCTTCAAGTCCATAAATCAAAATAGCAAAGTATTCTCAGACAAGTCATTTATATATATATATAGCCTAAATTAAAATACTGATATATCAAACCACATTAAATTTGAAGTGTATACAGAGAGTAGAAATACAAAGCTGCAGAATGGGAGATCAATGCATAAAGCTATCAAAAAGTTGGTATCCAGATTATATACAAAATACTCACTAATCAATAAGAAAAAGAGAGAAAATAAATTTAAAACAGAAAATTTGGCAAGGGATATTAAAAGACAATCCACAAAGTAGGAAAGGTCATTGGTCAATTGAAAAACCATATTTGTTTATGAGTTTTCATCTGAAGACAGGTTTTTCTTAAAATTGAATCAATAACTGTCTTAGTTTAAATGGGAGGCTATAAGAGAATACCATGGACTCGGTGACTTACAAACAACAGAAATTTATTATTTCTCACAGTTCTGGAGACTGGAAAGTCCAAGATCAAGGTGCCAGCAGATTCAGCATCTGGTAAGAGCCCACTTCCTGGTTCACAGATAGAGGTCTTCTTGCTGTGGCCTCACACAGTAGAAGGGATGAGGAAGCTCTCTGGGGTCGCTTTTATAACAGCACTAGTCCCTTTCATGAGTGCTTGGACCAAATGACCTAATTGGCTCCCAAAGACCCCACCTCCTACTATCATCACATTGGGGTTAGGATTTCAGCATATGAATTTGGGGGGAGAGGAGGACATTAAAACATGCAGTCGACAGCAGTAACTCCATGAATTTAGGTCCAAGATCACACTATTAACAATTTCAAAAGTTTTCCAAAGCGTTCATTAGACTTTGTTCAGAATTTTTACCATCACTGGCTACAAAGAAAGGCAGAAAGGCAGGAAAATGAGTATTTCTTCTGGGTTGGACAGATGTTTCCTACTCCTTAACCAAAATAGGATTTTACTGAGAAGGAAGAAGACACACTTAATTGTAAGTGTCTACCACAATGGGATAAACTTTTATTCTAAATGTAATAAGTAAGAAAATTTGTGAGAAAACATTATTAGGAATTCACCCAAATGTATTGCAGAGAGATAACATAGACTAACACAAAGACTGAGACACAAGTATTTTAAATTGAGAGACTCCAATTTAAAATAACCTAGTGGATTGTGGTTTTTCCAGAAATAAAGACATCAGTCTTTTCTTTTTTTAAGAGGGAGTAAGAATGTTCTTCCCTCTTCCAGATGAAAGGAACTTATTGAAAAATATTTCTGTTCTCTTTCCTTCCCTTTACCCACTGTATCTCAGAGAAGTAGAGTGACTTATCTACTGGGTATATTTGAGAAAATCATTAAGCATGTTCAGGTCAGCAACTCTCCTCTTCATTGCAGACTCTTCATGTGGGAGGTCCACCTCCCTAAGTCCAAATGGGTAAATATGCCCAGTGGCAGAGTTCAATAATTAGCACACACACTAGACTAGCAGAGCTAAAATTAAGTTCTCCAATCTGAACTATACCTATAATAAAGATCACATTTTGGCCTTCATTTTTATTTTTTGTTAGTTTTAGCAACTTTTTCAAAACCCACGAAAGGTAGAGATCAACTACTTATTGGCACCCCTGAATAGACTTTTAGAGAGTCCTCAAATTAGAGGTTACAGCAAGTGCCAAACAAATCAAAATAATACTTTTGACTTGTAAGGCAATGCAGTATATCAATTATAAAATATTTAAAACTAGCAAAAAGAAAAGAGAGTTTATGTTCAAAGAAATGACTGCTAAACTAACAGCAGGTCAAGGGAAGTGAAAAAGCAAATGCACAGCGTAAAGAACACCTAGGACTAGCTTTCAGAATATCAAGCATTTCGTGTAATATTGCATAGTTTACATAAAGTAAGCAGTGGGGAAATGTGGTAAGGGCAATTGGACCAAATGACCTTGAATGCCAAGATCCTTTTTTGGAAACAGGGAAAAGCGCAAAAGTCTTTATGAGTATAGGAATAAAGATGTAACTGGCAGTAGCAGGAAAGATGATTTGCAGCAGGGAGAGACAAGAAGAAAGATTATTTTATCAAAGATCTCTCCATCTGTGTGCAAATTGGAAAGTGTCTCTGGGACATGAAAGTCATGGGTGGACAGAAAGAGATACAGAATATTGGAATTTATGGTATAGAAACAAATTGTACAGAGGGCCAATGCGTTTTCATTACTATTTCCCCACTTTGTCTTTTTGGTCATTCTATTATTAGACTATTCTGGGTCTACTGCTTTCAGCATGGATTTATCAGAATGAAAATCCTATCCAAATCTTTCTGAACTTTGTCAAAAACCTATACTCATGGTGGAATAAAGAGAACACTGAGATTTAGGCAAAGTATTTGAGGTTTTGAGGAGTGAAGTCCAAGCTCCCACCAAATTCACATTTAGGATAGATTGCTCTAGGCTGAGGGAAGGGGAAAAAGATGGACAATAAATTACAAAAGTAGACAAGCAAAGCCAGGCTAAAAGGGCCTTCACATATAAAAATGAAAGTGCAGCAGGAAGTTGCTGTGAGTTTCATGGGAGGTATACACACACATACACACACACACACACACACACACACCCCAACCTCCCATGGTATAGGTAGCTATATATTTTATATACATATATATAAATACTTTAGACCACAAAGTACATCCGTACAAGTAAGCACCATACATCTACTTTATCTTCACAAAAAGTAGTTTTAGAGAACACCTAAATTTAATATGCAAGAAGAGGAATCAACACAGGAGCTCAGAAGTAGGAAGAAAATGAAGAGGATATTCTTATTCACTTATTTACTTATATTTATTTGTTGTGTACCTTGTGCAGAGGTCTTATGCAAGTCATGGAATATAAAGCAGTGAAAAGAAATATAGGATTAATGTTGACAGCATCAGTTTGAACTCATTATTAGCTTGATGTAGACATAAGTGAATAAATATGAATATTATCACACATATATTTTCTTGCTCTGTTGGCTGAGAGGGCCTAGAGGCAATGAACGCAACAAAGCAAAACAAAACACAGGGCTTTTGTAGGAATGACTGACTCTAATACTGAGTCAGGAAACATGCAAGATGAGTCTGGAGTATCTAATGGTACCAGAAAGCAGGGAAAGCAGGAAATTACTAAAATATGCACACACACACACACACACACACACACACACACACAAACAAATGATGGGAATATGTCAAAAGGACACAGAAGCCAAGTGAAAGAATTTCCATTGGCCAGCTGGAAAATTTAAGGAACGAAACAAATGAATCAGTATTGGATTATAAAACAGGTGTAAAATATATATCCATGAATCCATATTGACATAAATGATTACATAAATAAATAAATGGGGAGAAAGAAGTAAATATCCCTTGCAGAAGAATTCCAAATAATTTATGTGTGGGCAGTCTCTGTTATGGGAAATCATGTTGTTGGTATACTTTAAATATTCAAGGAAAACTGTGGCAAAGATTATATATACAAAGTTTAATAGAGTATAAAACATACATAAAAGCTGTAATATATAGTGAGTTCATCAGATCAAAGGTTAAGAATTTGATTTATCTTCAGTGGCGTTGACTTTCGTAAAAGGTCTAGTAGTCTCAACCCAAAGAGGGACTGTATGTGTCCTCTTCAAAGTCAGAGTTAAGGGCAGGGCACATTTTGAAAACAGTCAATACTCTGCCAAGCTGAATTGTCATCATTGTGTGTGGCCTGGTGACCTAGAGTGTCAGAGGAGCACAGGGACTATGCATTACCCAGAAGCTGGTGCATATCTTCATCCCCTACACTTCCAATGATGTCATGTGCATTATGAAGGTTGGTTGGCAGATAGATGAGAGAGAGAAAGAGATGTGTGTTGGGGTTGGGGGTGGGGGTAGAGAGGGGATTAATCAATTTAATGCATATCATTCTTGTACAAGTGTTTGCTTTTAACAAAATATCCCAGAATGCCACAAAATAAGTACATCTTTTTTACATTCTCATCTTTAGCAACATTTCTGTCTTTTTTAGTTCACTTTGAGTGTCCACTTTCTTACGAGCACTGTTTTAAGTCCTGGAATTAAAGAGTAAACTGGAAAATATCCTGGTTTTCATGGTTTACTCTCTTATTAGGAAAACAGACAGTAAATCAGTAGATTAGAATATATAGATATATAGAGTATATCAGATGAGGATAAGTGCTGTGAGAAAGTAAAAGCAAGGTGTATTAGTTCGTTTTCATGCTGCTAATAAAGACATACCAGAGACTGGGCAATTTACAAAAGAAAGATTAGATGAAATTGCAGTTCCACATGGCTGGGGAGGCCCTAAAATCATGGCAGAAGGTGAAAGACACATCTCACATGGCAGCAAACAAGAGAAGAGATCTTTTGTGGGAAACTCCCCTTCTAAAAACCATCAAATCTTGTGAAACTTATTCACTATCATGAGAACAGCACAGGAAAGACCTGCCCCCATGATTCAGTTACCTCCCACTGGGTCTCTCCCACAATACATGGGAATTCAAGATGAGATCTGGGCGTGGACACACCCAAACCATATCACAAGAAAATGGAATAATGGAGAAGGAGTTGTAATTCTGAAAGGTCAAAGAAAGCCTTGCTGAGAAGACTAAGAAGACTACATATGAATAAAGAATTACAAGAGTTGCAGGAGCAGCCAGGTGGGCATGTGTGGAAAAATACTCCAGGCATGTATAAATATCTTAGAGGGAACACCTAGGCCAATGTGGCTTGAATACAATGGACAAGTAGATCAATTGAGTGGACAAGGAGATCAATAGGAGATCAATTCAGGGGGGAGGCCAGAATCTATAGGACCTTATAAGCCATTAAAGGATTTAAAGCAAGGCATGATCTGACTCAAATTTCACACTAGGGAGGCTGGGTCAGAAATAGGCTGACGGGTCAGTCCCCATCTAGGGGGCTGTTGCAGTGACACAGGTGAGATATAATAATGGCTTGAACCAGGGGAGTAGCAGTGGAAGTGATGAGGAATGGTCGGATTCTGTATATTTTGGCAGTTGAGTCTAAAAGATTTACTGAGAAATTGGACTTGATATATGAGGAAAATACTAGAGTTCAAGTGGCTTAACCAACTGGAAGAAATGGATTGCCATGGACTAGATGAAAAAGAACAACAACAACAAAAAAAAAAACATTTAAACAGAACACTAGTAAGTAACTGCTGAGAGTCACCCTTCCATTCCTCAAAATTAACTATTTGTCTCATTCTAGTCCTATTATTCTTTACAGTTGACAAGGTGTCTGTAAGTAAATAGGACCTTTAAACCAGTCACAACTTCAGCAGCCCTGGTAGTAGGGAAAGTGAATCTTGAGCAAGGATAGCCACAGCCCCAATCTAGAAAAGATCAATGAGGGTCTTTAATTAGGACATCTCACCACAACGAGGAGCTTCACTGACAGTATCTCAGAGGGATTCACTTGGCTTCCTGAGTCAACTAATAACCAAATATAAAAAATGTGAAACTTATTTCCAAGTATAGTCAGTCTACTCCTGTTCCATTATGTGAATTTTTGTATTTAAACAGGTAATTGTTTGACTTGGATCGTCAGTTAATGGGATCTGTCTGTTGGAATAAATCCATTTCACTTCCAAATGTGTATCTGGGCAGATTCGACCTCCTTTTTAAGTAAACTGGTTTCTGAGGCATAATTCTAGAATCTTTCTGCTTCATATAGGAAATCTAATCTGAAATCTCTATATCCATTCCTAGAGTCTCAGAGACTTATTGTTATTATATTCCATAAGGTATTTACTCATTTGTGATTCAAATTTTAGCAAGAATTTATTGTAAAAGAAGGAGGCTAGGAGAGAACGCTGTTATAATTGTGATATCTGAAGCATGGGGCATAGAAAATCGGAGAAGATCATTGCAGAAATTTTAATTTGGGTCCAATTATTTTGCTAATAAGATGGCAGTTTTCCAAGTTCTATAAAGAAGTTGCTGCAGAAAAGTTCCTAATTTTTCTTACCTGCCTTTTGCCAAAGCTTCCTACCTGTTCTCTGGGGTAAGAACATATTGATACCTTCTCAAGAGTCTTCCATTAGTCATTGTTCTAGACATTCTCTCTTTGACCGTGAAGAACTTTTGTCCAGCTTTAACTGAGAATGGACTGTATACAATGGATACCCTGTTGAGATTAGTACACAGAGGCACTGGCAAGGGACCTGAGGGCAGAAGAGGATTAAGATTGGGGTATTTATTCCCTGGCTTCCCTCCTTCTGGATTGTGAGTTTTCAGTGGCTACATTTCTCTAGTGAAAGTACAGCTTGTTGAGTGACCCTCACTACACCTTATGCTACTGCTACGCTTCTCTTAGGATTTGAACAACTGTTCACTTCCCTTGCTCCTTCATATTTAGAAGTATAACAGATCCCCACGTTGATACACCAGGATAATTCTGACTTCATCGGCTCTTGTAGGATTTCCTTACCTTTGCTCCACATTTGTAAATACAGTAGTCCTTCCCTTAAATTCTCCTCAATTACCTTGTTTGAGCATGTCATCTCTTCTCTGCCAGGACTCTATTGCATTCCCTTGTCTGAATAATAGAGGTCGAACTAATTAGATTGGCACTCAAAGCTTGCTACATCATCTTATTTTATTCAACATCTTAAGTATTATTTTCCAAAATCTCTCTCATGGTACACTACCTCCTCAGCACACCAACATTTTTAGAGTTCTGTGCCTTTACTAACAATATTTATTTCAATCTGGAATAATTTTTTATATCAATAAAGTATATGAAGTATTAGATTACATACTATTTTCCTAAAATATTATAATTTAACAGGGCTCCTTCAGGAGCCTGATAGCTCATCTATGGTACCTAGCCATTCTTTACTGTTCTTTATTTTTTTCTCTTAACTCTAGTCACACTATATAAACTGATCCTTGAAGACAGAAGACATATCATTCACCTTATCTGAATATCCTTCAAACTCCCAGCTGATACTTTAAAAATAAGAGGTACTTAATAAATGTGTCCTGTTCATGTAAATTAAAAATATATTATTTGAAAGCCCTTAGGATAGGCTTTTAAGTACAAAGCTGGAGGAAGAGAAACATGTTTCTAGCCTTCAAAACTTTCAAGACCCTTGGCCAGGCACAGTGGCTCATGCCTGTAATCCCAGCACTTTGGGACGCCAAGGCGGGCGGATCACCTGAGGTCAGGAGTTCGAGACCAGTCTGTCTAACATGGTGAAACCTCATCTCTACTAAAAATACAAAAGCTAGCTGGACATGGTGGCGGGTGCCTGTAATCCCAGCTACTCAGGAGGCTGAGGCAGGAGAATCACTTGAACCTGGGATCATGCCACTGCACTCCAGCCTGGGCAACAGAGTGAGACTGCATCTCAAAAAAAAAAAAAAAAAAGAATCAAGACCTTTGTCAGTCTGTACCTTACCTTCCCATGTATCTACCATCAAGCCCATCTGGGATGGAGAGCTGAAATTCCATGGGGCTGCTGTGCTAGTTCTGTGTAGGGGATGCTGGAAGCAAGGCCCAGCTAGAAGCCACTAACAAATAAAGAATGAGTAGCTGCAGAGGCCAAGTGATTCTGAAGTAGGTATGTGGTATCTAGACAGTTGTTGTTATGCTGAGTATGGAGTTGAAAACCTACCACCTTCCATCTTTGGTTAATTACTAGAGTTTGTTTTTGCTTGAATGAATTTAAATTATGTGTATATGCTGAGGGTGGGAGATAAGGGAGCTATTAAAGTGTAAGTGATCTCAGACTGCTGCGGTGGGGATTGAGTAGGAAGAGTAAGTTGACTCTGATGGTTTTAAGTAGCCAGGTATTGCTTCTCCCTGAACCAAGTCTTACTATCCATGTGATGTATCAATAATTCTATGTACAGATAATTGTCAGAAATATACGAGAAGATGGATCAAAAATGGGCCAGTAGATTGTAAAAGATGGGGACTGACAGCAGATGTTCTAATAATAATGAGCATTCCTTAAATTCCTCTTGCTTTCTTCCCACCAATAATCATTAAATAAAAGATAATGAAGAGTGAAAAACCAAAGATGTAAATATCGTATTGTGCTTATTGAGAGGCAATGGTGGCATGGTTGGGAGGGTTAGGGAACTGTCTGGTATTTGCTTCTAATTTGCATATGCCCAGAGCTCCGGTCTTCTTAGATTAACATTAAGTTAAAGATGAAAAGAATATCAAAGATCTCCAAGGAAAATGATTTCCAATAGACATGCTCTACAAACATGCTTTGGAGTCTTCTGAGTTGAGCATTTGTGGCTTTCTACCTTTTTCCAGCTTTGATCAAACATCTATGCTTTTATTATACACACACACACACACACACACACACACACACACACACGAGACAGAGAATGCAAAATGATAGATTTTTATTGATAAAGCAATTCTACAAACATGCTTTGGAGTCTTCTGAGTTGAGCATTTGTGGCTTTCTACCTTTTTCCAGCTTTGATCAAACATCTATGCTTTTATTATACACACACACACACACACACACACACACACGAGACAGAGAATGCAAAATGATAGATTTTTATTGATAAAGCAATTCTACTGGCAAAAAAAAAAAAAAAAATAGAAAATCCTTGCTCCGAAATTCCCATCATACATATGGAAAGGGAGGTCCAACATAATCACCTTAGAGGATTTTAAAATATACAAATTTCTGGGGGTAAAAAAAAAAACCCAGACGTTCAGATTCAAGGTGTCTGTGGTAGAACCTATGGACCTATATGTTTTAAATGCTATGGGTGATTCAGGAAACATACCAGCTGGAGTTGACCCACTACTCTCTCCTGAGAACCAACACTTGAAAGCACAGTCAGATACCAAGGAGATCAAAGTTTAAACTTTAATTCTCCTTAAGCCTGGGATTTCCTACTTGAAAAGGTAAGTGAAAACACTCACCTGTCATGAAGAATAAATGGGGAAATATATTACAAGAAACTATAATTATTCCAAACATATTACAGGCAATCAGTAGAAGAGGTTGAAGATGATAAATTCTCATCTGGAGCAGAGGCAATGATGATGAAGGTATGTGGAAGCTCTCCAGAGCCTGGGAGAAAAAGTCAACGGATCTGCTGACTAGATGAAAAGTGTCAAGGGGCGGGAAAACGTACAGGTGAAGCCCCTGTTTGGGCTTCAATAGATAATTATCCACTAAGAAAAAGCACATGATGGGGAGAAGATTTGGATGAAAGAAGAGCTCACATTTGTATTGATGAGTGTGAGATAACCATGGGGAGACATCTGGGTGGCAGTTAGATACATGGATTGGTTGCCCATAAGACAGAAAAAGGCTAGAAATAAAAATATGTCTATCATCAAAGGAGAGCACCTGGAAACTGTGGCAGATGATAAAGATGGGCTCACTCAGCTTAATTTTGTTATCCTTGTATTATCCCTTAAGCTGGAGACTGAAACCCTAAAGGCACATTTAACAGATCCTTTATAGCTTGGGTTACACACATGACACAGATTCTACTGATCAGATGCATCCTCATAAGATCTGGCAGCAGAATTCATCCTTATGAGGGAGGGACAAACTTCTGCTCCCCCTGCTGTTTCTGCTGGCAAGTCCAATTGTGAGTGTAGTTGTTTTATTGTGTTGGTTGCAGCAGAAGTCCCAGGTTCTAGCATTTAGCTTAATGTGTGCCAAGAGATGGCATGGGACATTCATTCTACTGGCGAAGATTATACAGAAGTTATGTGGCCCTGGAGTCATCAGCTGTGATATTGGCTTCCTGTTTCCTTTCCTTGCTGATTGTGGTAGAGGTAGTAGATCCTCTAGTGAACAAGTTCTGTCAGATTGTTCTGAGAATCATTACTATAAGCTCAACCTAGAACTTGATCGTCTAGGCCAGCACTGTCCAGTGGAATATTCTGTCATGAGAAAATTGTTCTGTGAATCTGTTGTCTAATATGGCAGCCACTAGACACTTATGACTATTAATCACTTGAAATGTGACTATTGCAACTGAGGAATTGAATTTTAATTTTTTTAATTAATTTTTTTTAACTTTAAAATATAGAAATAGAGACAGGATCTCGCCATGTTGCCCAGGCTGGTCTTGAACTCCTGAGCAATCCTCCTGCCTCAGCCTTCCAAAGTGGTGGGATTATAGGCATGAGCCAGTGCACCTGGCCTGAATTTTAATTTTATTTTATTTTAATTAATTTAACTGTAAATGACCACATGTGGTTAGTGACTACCACATTGGACAGCACAACTGTAGACTGTCCAATGATTTATGGCATCTAATTTTCTGAATTAAACTTCTTTCCACTTAAATAAAGTGGTTTCTGTTATTTGCAATTGAACACTGATTAATACAGTAATGCTCACATTTCCCTTAGGTAAATGCATAGAGTAAGGGGAAAGAGGTCATAAATTAATGCCATGGATAAACTTGCTATTGAAAGAATGGTCAGAGAAGGAAATAAATAAAAATAGAAGACAGAGCAACAATAAATAGGAGATGCCAGAGGAATTAGGGCCACAGAAACGAAGGAAGACGAGTGTAAGGAACATGGCTGCACTGTGGCCAAGTGGGCATAGGCTGAGGTAAACATCCTGCATGACTCAGCCATTTTGGAGTGCAAGCGTTTAACTCCACTTGTCATCACAGCCATGTAGCCATAATACGGGAAGGCCATCTCTTGGCCCTATGCCACTATTGTCTATTAAAGGAATAATTGCCCTGCTGACACTGTACAGGCACGTTTGTGCCCAGAGAGAGAAAGAGTTAAGCTGCTGACCCTGAAGGGAGAGCCAGTCACATAGCTGTGTGTGGGAGCAGCCCGAGCAAGCAGCCCAAGCAAGCAGCCAAGACAGAGCAGACAGTGTACGAGAACTGCTGATGAGAGAGCTGCTAAATAAAGTCACATCTCATTTACCTGCTGTTTCTCGAATGTTCTTCCAGCTCCCTGACCCCATGCACCCACTCCCCTCAGATCTCAGCTGAGGCTGGAATCTAACCCTGAGCATGACAGAGAGTCCGTCAATAAGAAAAGAAACTGGACTATAAGGAAAACAATATGGTGTCCAAAGTACAGTGAGCTAAGCAGATGACTATGGAGAACTCAAATTACATCACTTGGGTGTGACTTTTTCCCTGTTTTGCATGATTCCCCCAATATCTGTGGGGCTTTGAAACCATGCTGTGTGCATAGAAGTGTGATGTTTGGGTATGTCAATATGGAGGGGCCAGGATAATAATTTGTAGTCTAAATTCTGCTGGTTATTCTTCATGTCCCTCAGTAAATACCTATCACTTTCTATAATTCAGTTTCCTATGGAAAAAAATGAGGATAATAATACCTCTTATGAAGAATAAATGAAATGATGATATGAAAGGACTTTGCCAGCTGAATAGAGCAGTATGTAATACAAACCATAAATGTCCATCCCAAAGCGAGTCTGAAAGCGTTCTCAGATCTCACGTGATACACAGAGCTATCTATAGGAAAGAATGAGTGAGTAAACAGAAGTCTGGTTAGATGAAAACAACAGTATTCGAAAAAAAATCAATGGACAGATTAAATTTTGATAGGATTAGCCTAGATATCTGAAGAATGTAATCTCATCCAGATGCTAAGAACATTATACAAAGAAATATGAATTTATAGCAAAGGGCAAGCGGCTTGTGTTTATTCTAAAGTTAATATCTGTCTCAATGTTTTTGATTTTGTCTTCCCTAAGGCAAGCTTTCTTGAGCTAGGCATTCAGAAAAAGGTACATGGAATTCAAAATGAGTCTGCAAATGTCACAAAATAGCCAAGAAACCAGAACAATTTAAGACTGAGGGCAAAACACAATTTTTTTATACTTAGATAACAGACCAAAAAAAGTGACTACACAATGAAAGGAAAAAATCATGATATTAGGAAATAATAGTTACAATGTATATACTACAATTTTCTTTAGTGTTCTTAGCCTCAATTCTGATTTAGACTTTCTATTACTTAGAAAAGAGCAAATTGGGAATCAGAGTAAATTTGAGTTTTTTAATATAATTACTTTAAGACATTTAACACAAGCTATTGTAGGTAAAACTACTTCTATTCTCTTCTGAAATCAATCAAAATCAGTATGAAGACTAAAATAAACAAGAGAAAATAGTCAAAACCATGAATTTTGATAAATATTTGACAAAACAATAGAAATTCTCTTATTTTATGCAGAAGTTGACAGCAATTTTCTTCAACATAGTTTCTGTGGTTGGAATTCCATATTGATTTGTCTTTCCTAAATAATCTATGTTCATAACATATTGTCTAGAATTCTAATTACATAATTGAATAGATTATTACTCTATTTATATAACTGAATAGATTGCTTGTTGTTGTTTTAGTTTGCATTTCCCTGAAAACGGATGATGTGGGATATCTTTTTATATGCATTGCTCTCTGTTAAGGTCTTTGGTCCATTTAATCAAGTGGTTGGTGTCCTTATTGTTGAGTTTTAAAAGTTTTTTGTATATTTTGGATAATAGTCTTTCATCAGATATGTCTTTGCAAATATTTTCCCCCAGTCTGTGGCTTGTCTTTCATTCTCTTGATTGTCTTTCACAGAGCAGACAATTTTCATTGTTAATAAAGTCCAGTTTATTATTTATTTCTTTCACGGATGATATCTTTGGTGTTACAAGTAAAAAGCCATCACCAAGCCCAACGTCATCTAGATTTCCTCCTATGTTATCTTCTAGAATTTCTATAGTTTTGCATTTTACGTTTAGGTCTGTGGTTCATTTCAAGTTAATTTTGGGGAATGGTATAATAAGGTCTGCATCTAGATTCACTTCATTGCATGTGGATACCCAGTTGTTCCAGCATTTGCTGAAAAGCTTCTCTTTTCTGTATTGTATTACTTTTGCAGCTTTGTTGAAAAATCAGTTGACTATATTTATGTGGATCAATTCCTGTGCTCTTTTGATCTATTTGTCTGTTCTTGCATCAATAACACAATGTCTTTATTACTAATTGTGGCTGTATAGTATGTCTTTAAATTAGGTAGTATCAGTCCTCCAACTCTGTTCTTCTTCTTCAATACTATGTTAACAACTATTTTGCATCTTTGCTTGTCCATATAAATTTTAGAATCAGTTCTTCAATATCTCCAAAATATTTTGCTGGGAATTTTATTGGATTGTGTTGAATCCATAGATCAAGTTAGAAAAAAATTGACATCTTGACATCGAGACCTCCTATCTGAGAACATGGGGCATATCTTCGTTTATTTAGTTCTTTGGTTTCTTTCATCAGAGTTTTGTGGTTTTCCTTATACAGATCTTGTACATATTTTGTTAGATTTATACCTAAGTATTTCATTTTGGGGGATGCTGATATAAATGACTTTGTGTTTTAATTTTGAATTCTTCCTGTTCATTGCTAGTATATAGGAAAATGATTGACTTTTGTGTATCAACCTTGTATTCTGCAACCCTGTTACACTCACTTTTTAGTTCCAGGAGATTGTCAGTTCTTTCAGATTTCCTACATAAATAATCATGTCATCTACAAAAAAAGACAGTTTTATTTCATCCCTTCCAATATGTATACCTTTTATTTCCTTTTTTGTTTGTCTTATTGTACTAGCTAGGACTATTATTTCTTCCTTAAATGTTTTATGTAATTCTGTACACAACCTTTAAATCTTATTTTGCAGAAAGTTTGTAATTTTAAATTTATTTTTTTAAAAAACACTAATTCAGATTTTATATTTCTTCTTATGTGCATTTTGGTAACTCAGGTGACTTTATGCATATTTGGGAAATTTTATATTTTGTTTTAATTTATTGGCAAAAATGTTTGTAGTAACCCTTTCCATAAATTTAAATACTATAAGTTTTGTGCTTAGCTCACTTTTTCTTTCTGATGGTTATAATTTGTGCTTTCTGTCCTTTCATTATCAGTCTTATGTGGGACTAACTAGTGTTATTTATCTTTTGGCTTTTAACAAATTCTCTGTGACTACAACTCTGCCTGCTTTTAGGGGCATGTTTAGGAACACATTGTTATTTTATCATTTGAATGAGAACAGCCCTTGGTATCCTAGATTTTCAATTACTGTGGAGATATCACCATATTCAGAGTCCTGATTAAACAAGGAGAAATTCCTTGTTTCAATTTTATGTTAACTCTCACAGCATTTTTTAAACCACAGAACACATTAGCTTAATAATAATTTTTCATTAAAAATATGTATCGGTCATTTATCATATGTCCTGTGCTGGCCAGAAGGGGGCTCTCTTCATTTTAATTAATCACAGACCCAAGCCAGTGGCACAGACGTCATTTTGAATGCTGTTGTTTATGGTATTGGCTGGAAGAACTCTTAGGAGGGTTGCCCATTTACCAGTAAATGATCTGGTTCCAAAATGGCATACATCACTCTGATCATAATCAGTTGTTTAAAACTCTCTAGCACATGATCTCATCTAACTAAAAGATGAGCAGAAAGTGAAATATTCCCATATGCTCAAAAGTGAGAAAACCAAAATTATTTGGTAAACAGTACTTATGACTATCAAAGTATACACTTTGATTTCCACCCAGAAAAGAAGTAGAGGATATAAGAAAAATAATGTTCTTACCAATTAGCATTAACTGTTATCTATGCTTATGAATACTTTTGTAAAATGATCTACATATGTGATTTTTTAAAAGTAGAGGATAAAACCATTATGTTATCAATAATTATTTCTGGCATAGGAACATCAGCCAGCAATATATATATGTATCTTTACTATGTCCTTTCAAAGACATTTTAATAAACAAAGTACATTTTTTATTAAAAATTAAAGTCCAAAACATAAAAAGAAAGAGATAAACAAAATCTTACCGCGTTGAAGTCAAATGTTCAGTTTTTCTGTGTATCTCTATTTTTCCCTTCATCATCTGGGCTTTACAATTTAACTATGAAGGTGCATGTGGAGTGAAAGAAACCCCCCCCGCCTCAGCTCAATTCAAAATAAATCAATGGCCAAGGTACATCTATAAAAATTCACTTTCAGTGCAATTTTTTTCCACCATTACACAAAAGAAATAGTGAAGAAAAGCATTTTTCTCCATTTCAAGTATGCAAAAGGCATTTATAATTAAAATTTCATTGAGATGAGTTCAGGAGAAACATCATGCATTATAAATGTAACTAATTCATAGTAAAATGAAGAATAACAGCTAAAAATAGAGATAATGTTTTGCATTTGAATAGAAATTGAATGTTATCTACTAAGTGCTTCTTAATGAGCAGTTCACACTGTTACAGACATATCAATATTTAGATTTATAGATTTTTCTTTTAATTTGTGCTTAAACTATAAATAGTGGTGCAAGAAACACAAATTTCCAATAGATCCTCCTTGTCTTTTGTTAATTGCAAAATAAATCGATGCACCATTGAATAGGTCTAATCAGGCTTCCTGAGAGGCCAACCTCTAGAGTGCGGTTTTGGGGACAGTCACTGAATAAAATGTGTATTGAGAGAAGACTTTGGAGATCATGACAATTGTAGTATGTGAGCTTCCTAAGAAGTGTCTTATTCTGAAACAATGCAATGATATGTCTTTTTAGTTTTTTAAGATAAATATAAATTTTTCCCCACATGATCATCTAGTTTTCTCTTACATTTGCCAAACATTCAATATTCTCCAGATCACAAGGTCAGGAGTTTGAGACAAACCTGGCCAACATAGTGAAACCCCATCTCTACTAAAAATACAAAAATTAGCCAGGTGTGGTAGCACACACCTGTAATCCCAGCTATTCAGTGGGGTGAGGCAGGAGAATTGCTTGAACCCAGGAGGCGGAGGTTGCAGTGAGCCGAGATCACATCACTGCACTCCAGCACAGGCAAAAGAGCAAGACTCCATCTTAAATTAAATAAATAAATAAATATTCTCCCTATCTATGAAGATCTCCAAATATCCATCTAACTTTTCAGCAGAACTAAATGGAGTTAAAGCCAGTTAAATCAGTCAATAAGACAGGATTTAGTCTCTATTAAACTCTTTTCATTATTATCATATGTGTGTATGGGAGATAGAGAAAGGGGAAGGAGAGAGGCAGAAAGGTAAAGATGGAGAGAGGGAGAGAAGAGGGATACTGAGAAAGAATTTTAGCTTAATTATAAGACTAAGTTCTACCGCTCTTTGGAGTTCTATGGGCCTCCCTAACTATAGTCTCCATAACAACATCAAACAAATTTACATTCAAGTCCTCTAGTTCTACTACTTATAAACTCAGAAAAGTTACTCAAGAGGGAAAATAGCTATTCTTCATTGTTTGAAAATATTTAAATAAAATATATAGCATAGTTATTTTGGTATCTAGTATAAACTAAGTACTCAATAAATTTTATCTATATGCTACCAATAAAAATTGTCATAATTGTTGTTATTATTATTATTTGAGACAAGGTCTTGTTCTGTTGCCCAAGTTAGAGTGCAATGGCACTTGATGGCTCACTACAGCCTCAATCCCCTAGCTCAAGCGATTGTCCCACCTCAACCTCCCAAGTAATTGGGACCATAGGCATGTATCAGCATGCCAAGCTTTAAAAAAAAAAAAAAAAAGTAGAAACTGGGTCTTACTATATTGCTCAGGCTTGTCGCTAACTACTTTTATTTTTAACTATATTCTTGGTGGCTTCTGTTGCGCCAAAGAATACATGCATTTTTTGAGTCTGTTCATACTTATTACCTTGATCGAAGAGCAACATTCAGAAGCCTCAAACTCCTTTTTCAGAAAAAAAAAAAAGTTTTCCAATTTATTGTATTAGCTTTTAGATACAATTCAACAAAATATAGAACAGAACTTTTAATTTTGCCAAGAATATACAATAAGGATTTATCCACAAACCATGAAAGAAAATGAATATACATTTCTATAAGAATCTAGAAAGAATTTCCCATAGATTTCTGCTAGAAGTCATACAGTCTATAGGGTCTGTTCTGTTTGTAGAAGATAGGGTATCCCTCTTCCTCCAGGTACCTCAAGGATTCTCTAGTGGAACCGTAAGGTAAGAGGCTAGATGTATTTATCTGAATAGATTACAGTTCTATAAGACATGCTTTATTTTTTATTTATAGGTAGAAAGGTTACATTTTCATCAGCTCTTTCCAATAAATCTCTGACAAATCAGCATGCCAACAAACACTTCCTTAATTCCCTATATTATTCTTAAACCATATTTAATAAGTGACAACACAAATGCCTTATAAAGACATTTTTAAGAGGCACTCAAGCAAATGTATGAATATAGTTATTATGCTGAGATCATTCAAAAAGAACCTACAATATACTAAGGATCAGGGAAGCCTACTTATATTGAATGTTCAAAGTAATGTGTTTCTGAAGAAATTCTCTTGTCCATATTGATCATAAATCTATTACCATTGTCTCTTTTATTGTACCTGCCAGAAATGTACTTTTGTTTTTCTTCTCCTTAATCTAGTTTCTAGAAATTAAATTGATTTTGCTTCATATCACTGCACCACTTGAATGCTTCTAGGATCAGAATTTCTCTGGCAATTTTTCTGTAGTCAGATTGGAGCATATCTTGCCACTGTGTTCCAACATTGACTCTAACATGATGGCAATTGTCTGTAATAGTTTTTATCACTAAACTGTAATTAGAGGAACCAGAAATTGAAGTCATATAAATTTTATACTGCTTAGACTATATCATGTACAGCTTTGCTCAATAAATCATTCCTATTTAAAAATAAATAAATAAATAGAACCAGGGGATCATCCAATCCTTTAAAAAGTAATTACTGAGCACTTGTGCAGTACTAGGCTCTGTAACTACAAAGATGAATAAAGCCACAGTCCCTGGCCTGGATTACTCATGGCATTGTGGAGTGGATTGAACAAGGAAGGGAATGTAATCATAGACTGTTTTTTGATGCACACTATATTGTAAGCTATTAAATAATCCAGTTTATTATTGAATCTGAGCAGCAAAAAAATTAAAGGGTAAAGGGGGGTCACAAAATATAAGTAAAAATTGTTGATAATTCTATACGCTAAGAATGGTGCTAAGTGGGTTTTTTGTTTGTTTGTTTGTTTGTTTGTTTTGAGAGGAAGCTTTGCTCCTGTTGTCCAGGCTGGAGTGCAATGGCGTGATCTCAGCTCACCGCTACCTCCACCTCCCGGGTTCAAGCCTCCCGAGTAGCTGGTCATACAGGCATGTACCACCACACCCGGTTAATTTTGTATTTTTAGTAGAGATGGGGTTTCTCCATGTTGGTCAGGCTGGTCAGGTGATCTACCCGCCTTGGTCTCCCTACGTGCTGGGATTACAGACGTGAGCCACCACACCCGGCCAGTGTTTTAAATGTAATATTTTCAGTAATACCTATTGCAACATTATAAAACAGAGATCATTCTTATTAAATAAATGAAGAAACTAGGACTCAGATGTTTAAGTAGCTTGTCCAAAATCGCAAAGCTAGATTGGGAATCGAACCGAAGGCTTGGGGTAGTAATGGGAGAAAATGAACTAGGTTCCAACCTCTGCAATTGTTTACGGGTACAGAAGAGGAGTAAAAATAAGCCACCAAAATAAGCACAGAAAGCACAGTAGTCACTCCATCCACTGTATCTAATATTTAGATAGCTGAATTGTAACTTTCTGGTTTATCTCTCTTTTTAACCAGATCGGCAGCTTTTTGAGAGCAATAACGTTATCATGCTCATTTTATACTTCTTTGCCTTGAATTCTGCTAGAAAAAAAGGGGGGCTATAAAATGAATATTGAATGCTTGTGGACTTGACCACTTAGCAAGTGTCCTATTTAGGAGCTATATTTCAAAATGGTCACTTCAAAGAGGAAATACCAGTTTCAGAAGGCCAGTTCTCAGCTCATAATTCTATTCTACAGTAATACATAAGTGCATAACTGAAATACAGCATACCAGTTTAAGTTTCACAGCAAAAGAAAGACAAATTTCCTGCTGATACATAAGAATCAAGTTAATTTATTTAATTTTATATTTATTGCATGTAACACTCACTATGTTAAAATTTACTCAAAAGTTAAATATGTTAAAATACATTATGTTAAAGCTTTAAATGTTTATTAGACAAATAAAGACTACATATTTTTCCCATTCTCAATTCTCCCCAACGCCATTTGCATTGCAAAAATAATCAGATTCAAATTGTTAAGAAGTTCTTATAGCCAGGGTTTTCATCTCTCAAAACTACAGAATTCAAGTAAATGTCTCTACAGTTCCCTGTAGTTCTGGATCTTGTTATTCCCACTGTAATTTTGAATCCATCAATAAACATATCATTTGCATATCAATTAACTTTTTGCACTATATCTATGAATAAATAAAAAAAAGAGCTTTTTCTGTCTTAAATTACTTCACAGTGTAGTTATGGAAGCCAACTCTCTCAGTCCATTTACTGCTGCTATAACAGAATACTCGACATCAGGTAACTTATTATAAACACTGGAAATTTATTTCTTATAGTTCTGGAAACAGAAGTTCAAGATCAAAGGGGCTGCATCTGGTAAGGAACTTCCTGCTGTGACATCCCATGGCAGAAGACAGAAGGACAAGAGTGTACAAGAGAGCAAGAGTGAAAGAAAGCTAAACTCATCTCTTTTATCAGAAACCCACTCTTGCAATCACTAACCCATTCCCACAATTATGCTATTAATCCGTTCATAAGGGCAGGACCCTCGCCACCTAACTACCACTTAAAGGCGCCCCTTTTCCACATCGTTGCATTGGGGATTCAGTTTCCAACATATGAACTTAGAGGAACACATTTAAATCGTAGCACCAGCAAACTGAAAATATGAGTGAACTACAACATAGAGAATATGGTAAAGTTTGAGAATAAAAGAGTTAAAGGAAAACAGGAGAGTCCCAAATGATGGTGAATTTAGGAAAGCTCCAAAGGAGGAGAAAAACAATCATTAAACTTAAACTAGGTCTTGGAACATAAACAGGAATATGCCAGGTGACAAACGGGAGGAAAGATATCCTTGGCAAAAGGATTGGAATGCACAAAGTCAGAGAGGCAAGGTGAGGAAGCCCATGGAGACGTAAAATATTAGGTTTTGTGCCATTCTGAGCAGTCATTCCACTTGGTAGCAGACCTTATTCATTTCTTTCATATAACAGACAAGTATTTTTCTCATTGAATTTTAAGCCTTAATAGATTTCAAAAGAAGAGAAAGCCACAGAGCTGTAGACATGGCTTTCCAATACTTTCCCAATTTACACAGAGATGAAGCAACAGTGTCACCCCAAGAATGGACATGTGTGCTGGTGTAGAAGTTTGCCCTGCCAATTCTCCTTGTAGAGTCACACAGCTGTTACATTAACTAATGGGGAAACATTTCTGCCAGCCTTTCTTATTCTCCCTTTCACATCAAAACCTATATCGACAATCAAAAGTGAGTTTACCAAATAGTCAAGACTTCTCTCTGTGGAAGGACAAGCTGCACTATACATCCTGATGTGGCCACATAAGACACTAATTCATTCAATGCACTACTATGTACCAGACCTATGCTTGGTGCTAGAGCCATGGGGCACTGGTAACATTTACAGGGCATTGGGGGAATACAGACAACTAAACAGAAAATCACAGTATTACATGGAAGTTTAGAGAAATCAATAAATGTTTCCCAGAGAAAGTAACAATATCCTACTAAACTGGGACCTGAATATGTGGTTATAGATCTGCCAGGAAAAGAGATATGTGGAGGAGAAAAAGAAACAAAATAAACAAGTTTACCTGGTCAGTGAAAAAGCATTCAAATAAATTACTTGACATTAAAATGGAAGAGTCATTCAGCTGATTTTTTTTTAATAGTCTGGCTTCAGTTAGGCAACAGCTACATAAAGGCACATGGTAAGCATTAAGGAATACAGCGGTCTACAGTGAAGGCTACTATACTCCAACAAAAGTATACAAGGTAAAAAGATATATCCATAAACAAATGTACAGAGTGACATCAGCAGTAAGAAATGCATTTTACAGGATCCAGGGTTGTCCAGAACATGGAGTCTTTTCTAGAGACACAGTTTAGTTCACCTGTGGAGTCTTAACCCAAACTCTTCCTGGCTTAAATGTCCTAATTGCTATGTGGAGAATGGAAAAGGAAAGAAAATTATACCCATCACGTTATTATACTCTGAAATAGTCATAAAAAAATCTAAATTGATATCTGTTTTAGAGCTTGAATTCTCTTTTGTACTTTTGAATTACTCCCCAAGTGACAGAGAAGTAGGGTGACAATATAATTTATTATTTGAACCAAGATGATATTATGAGTTAAAAGAGTCGGCATTAATAATTAGGCTAGTGAAAGAGAAAGGCAGTGGGACAAACCAAGGCATAGGATCCTCTTTAGATAAGAAAAGTTATTTGCAATGAATATGTAGTGGCAAAAACTTTAGAGATTGCATTTTAACTAGAACTAAACATTACCTATAATAATATATTTTAGAGCATTGCTAAACTACATTTACAAATCACTGTACAAGCCGAGACGATATCCAAATTCCACAGCTAAGTTATCAATGTCAAAAGTATAGTGAAGTGTGCCAATATACGAGTTTCAAGCTGTGCTTTAGTTACCTACCTTATCAGGAAACAATCATTGTTCTCTTAATTTTAAGAAAAGTAAAAATGAATGTTTAAAATGCATCATATTAAAATGTGTGCAATTACTTAATTAAAATGTTAATTTTAATAATTTCTCTATACTGACACGTATATATGAATTGTAGCTGACATTATTTAATATATTCAAATAGCTTATATGCATATTAATAAAATATTATAATAAAAAATCATTATACATATTTACAGATTAATTGGATCTTTACACATGTTAAATTTGTTTTGGTGTAATATTACGAATCATGTTAGGTTTTAAATTTCATTTGCATTTCAATCTCTGGCATGTAGATATTGAAGCTAAACCAGTCTTCGTTGTAATGAAGTTCATGTTTTGAATGTGTTTCATGCTTAGTTCTATGGCTGTAAGGAGGTTACAGCAAATCAGCCCTGGGGCACTATTATCAGTGGTTCTAAAGCAGACTTTTTTTTTCAAATAAGCAGGTTTTTTCTTTTACATAATTTGTACTTATATCAAAGAAGACTTAAAGTTTTAAAAGTTGAAAAACACTAGTCAGCTTATAAACATTAACTGCAGGTTCTGTCTCATGCCTCCCACTTTCCAGTTCTTTTAGCCAAAAAGTCCTCATATGGAACTCTTTTCTTTTTTTTAACTTTAAGTTCAGGAATGCATGTGAGGATGTGCGGGTTTGTTACATAAACGTACATCATGGGGGTTTGTTGTACAGATTATTTCATCACCCACGTATTAAGCCATTATCCATTAGTTATTTTTTCTAATCCTCCCTCCTCTCACCTTCCACCCTCTGATAAGTCCCAGTGTGTGTTGTTCCCCTCTATGTGTCCATGTGTACTTATCGTTTAGCTCCCACTTATAAGTGAGAACTTGCAGTATTTGGTTTCCTGTTCCTGAGTGAGTTTGCTAAGTATAATGACCACCAGATCCATCCATGTTCCTGCAAGCTTGCATTCAATAACTAGTTCATAAAAAATGAGGGTGCTCCAGGCAAGGGTCAAACGCTGACCTATGTGACCCCCAAATGCCAGACATTCAGGTCATACTTTTCATGGTGACCTCAATCCCAAGTGACCCTCATTTAGCTTGAGGTCAGGAAACTCCCTTAAAATAAAAAAATTCCTCATGCACCATTTTCCTCGTAAATAGACCAGTGATAGTATAAAGAGGGGAAGAAGAGGATTTGGATATCTTTTAGCAAGTCTGGCAATGTATGCAACATTTCTTTTTCTTGGTCATAAAAAATTTACCAGCTATTGAATGCAAGCTACTTATAGGGAAAAGGCATAACCCTTAAGTCATGCTGCTTCCTTTGGCCATGGCAATTACTGGTGAAAAACTCAGCTATAAGTCGTTAGCAAGCGATACTCCAAGCAGTTGGGGTAATGAAAGCCTTAGTACAAAACAGAGAATCTGAGCAACCCACATTTACTACACACCTTGACTAGAAGCCTCTGCAGTACACTGTTATCTGGCTTTGCTGATGCATTTGAAGATGCCTCTCAGCTCCAATCCACAGTATAGGCTAAAACCATGGAAACATACATCCTTTCCCCACCACTAATATATATGCAAATCTGTTCCCATGACTACCTTCTCTCTTTGCTTTGATATTAGCTGTAAATCCAGACAGCTTTCACTCTCAGGGTGCTCCAGGCAAAAGTCAAACACTGACCTATGTGACCCCCAAACTTCAGACATTCAGGTCATACTTTTCATGGTGACCTCAATCCCAAGTGACCCTCATTTAGCTTGAGGTCAGGAGATTCCCTTAAAATAAAAATTTCCCCATTCACCATCTTCACTGTAAATAGACCAATGATAGTATAAAGGAGGGGAGAAGAGGATTTGTCTATCTTTCAGCAAGTCAGGCAATATATGCAACATTTCTTCATTTCTTTTTAAACTGGATGAACAGTAAATCTTCATGACCATCACACTTAATATCTTGTTACACTCCTAGTTCCATGAAGTCAACAATTTCTTTGACTTGAAACATTGTGCCAAAAATATTTTCCTTAGGGAATATTTGAGTAACCTGCATCTTATTGCTAAAGATGTCATTGTTTCTTGATCTAAACAACATTTGTAATTTCTGAAATTTTTCATATGAAGAAAAACACAGTGAAGTGTCACGAGTTATTTTATTTATCTGAGTTTCTTAACTTTTGCATTTTCAGGTAGTTGCATTGTCTATTGTCTTTGAGTTAATAGGCTTCAGTGCATATTCTCCAAGGTCAAATAATTTGAGAACCCAATTAGGTGACAATGGAAATCCAATTCTAGAGTAAGGGAAATACTCAGTTTTTGTATTCACATAATAATATGGTGACTAGGGTATCCAGCTCAATGTTGGGGAGTGTAACTGATGTTTTATGATCATTTATTTTGTTTGTAAACTACATTATAGTAATGTTGTATAGCAATATTCTTCATTTTCACTATGGGACAAGAAGTGCTTTATAGGTTATGAATATTTTAACCATCGCAGTAAGCCAACATTCTTTAGGTGTCTCTTGTCAAAACTATCTAACCTATTACATCCCAGTAGAGAGGCAATGATCTCATAAAGGTCCTACTCTTCCAAAATATCCTCCAGTTTATAAACTGGTATGAGTCTGAATTAAGAGACAAGAAGGGATAAACCTCAATGTCTTTTTAAGACAAAGATGAGATAATGGTTCATTAATCTGCAAGAGCTGATATTCAAAACCCTATCTCCACTCTATAGTGAAAGAGATAAGAAATGATTTGTAATCTCCTAGATTGGATTTTGATGTCATCTTATACCTTTGTGCTAAATAAATTCGTTTTTCTCTCTTTAGCAGCAAACATTCTCTATTTTCTGTTGTGACACATAGAGAAAGTTTGTTACTGAGCAATTTACTTTGGTATATTAAGTGGCCTATAATGGAAATTAAAATGATTAACAACCTGAAATGGGAAATTTTCTATATAATTTTGAATTTTTACTGGGTTTATTTCATTATATTACAGCAATTAAATGAATCTCACTATTTTGTGTTCCAGAATAATGGTGCAATTTTTTTCCCCTGTGTTACAGAATGTATAACATTGGAGTTTAGAATGATACCATACATTTTATTATTTTTTAAACCTAAGTTAACACCTTATACTAATTTCCAGCTTGAAAATTTCTTCATTTGCTGATAAAAATAGTTTATTATGTTTTGCTGATGTAAGTGGGGACAGAATTACACAAGAAAACACATACATAGGATAAAGTTAGTGACCCAAGAATTTCCCTAACATGGCAATGCCTTTGGATTACCATTTACTTACCATCAGGTTTTAACACTTGAATTAGTCCAAATAAAAATACAAAAATAAGTCGCCTCTTTTTTAGCAGAATTGTTTTAATAATTAAGATATCATAAGGTGTGTTTTGAAAGCAACTAGACCAGTTTCTCACACTTACCAGTAAGGCCCAATAACTGTTCACTTTCGTTGAATTACTTATAACAAAAATGTCAGCCAGTTTTAAATGGTTGATGCACTCAAGCTTCATTGATAGGAATCTAAGTAAATAAAGAGCCATACAAAATGAACATCTCCTTTTAATGCAGTTGATTTGGTTGTGAGTAGTGGGTACAAGTGGGAGGGTGCTGAGTGTTTGGGGTGATAGGAGATTGAAGCAGTATCATCAAATACCAGATTCATCTAGATAGATATTTAAAGACAAATGCTGAATCAGCTTTGACACTAGAGAACCCCCACACACACAAACACATACACACAAACACACACACACATACACATACACACAAACACACACACACATCCAGGATCTAAAAAATAATAGGAGGTATCAGAAAATGATTAATTTATTCTCTAGTGAAAATTTGTCCTCTATTGCCACCCGAAATTTTTTGAATACTTGTCCCTAGTTTTGACAATGTTCTAAAAGTGTGAATCCTGTGTCTATAATAGTGAATGTGAAAAAAAAAATCTGCTTTAAAGAAACCCTCGGACTGGGCACAGTGGCTCGTGCCTGTGATCCCAGTACTTTCGGAGACTGAGGCAGGTGAATCACAAGGTCAGGAGATCGAGACCATCCTGGCCAACGTGGTGAAACCTCGCCTCTACTAAAAATACATAAAATTAGTTGGGCATGATGGAGCTCGCTGGTAGTCCCAGCTACTCGGGAGACTGAGGCAGGAGAATCGCTTGAACCCAGAAGGTGGAGGTTGCAGTGAACCGAGATAGCACCACTGCACTCCAGCCTGGGTGACAGAGTGAGATTTTGACTCAAAAAGAAAAAGAAACCCTTGTAGCTAGGGGTGGTTATGTGACTTCGGAATTGTCTTTCAAATACATTTGGACAGAAAAGAGGAAGAATAGGTAGTTGGCATTGGTCTTGTTGTTCAAAGGCCAGCAGCAGTAAATTTCTGTCTGATGAGCTCTCAGAAAGAGAGGCAGGAGTTCCCTTACAAAGTAATTGTGTTGTTATGAGACATCAACCTAGAGTCTGCTGATTCAGGTTTTCCAAGGATTCCTTAACCTATTCTCTACCTCTTCAAAGTCTTCTCTTGATCACAGAAAGAAGAGTCTTTGTCTACAATTAAGAG
Organism: Rhinopithecus bieti; assembly: GCF_001698545.2. Lineage (NCBI taxonomy): Eukaryota > Metazoa > Chordata > Mammalia > Primates > Cercopithecidae > Rhinopithecus > Rhinopithecus bieti. The sequence goes on from NW_016803348.1 coordinate 264,027, forward strand.
GTGATGAGTTCACTAATCATTTACAGAAGTGGTTGCAAGCAATAAATCTGTGCTGTCCAATCTGGTAGCCCCTAATTCTATGTGTTATTTAAAATAAAAATTAATTTAATCACACTCATTACATTTCAATAACTACATATAGCTAATGGCTACCTTATTAGACAGCATAAAAATAGAAAATGTTGATCATCACAGAAAGTTCTATTGAACAGTGCTACAATAAATTCTTCCTATAATAAGAATATTAAATTAGTTATTCCACCTAGGTGTATTTGAAGGAAGCAGTAATCCAGGCAATACTAGAGGATGGAACCATGTTAGTCCACGAGATGCAGTGGTAAAACATTAGCCAAAATTATTACCTGCAGTTCTTTTCAATGACAGGCCCATTGAAAGCCCATCTATGTCAAGCTGAGAGGTATGAACTATAATACTGTGGCAGAATAAACTTGCTGCATATCACTGTACTAGGGAACTTAAAGAAAAAATGACAAATTCAAGATTTTAAGTTTTGATTTCAAATCAGCAAAAGACCCAACCAGAGAGTTACAATAAATTCTCTAAAGCAAATTGTAACTCTTGCAGTTACAGGCTTGTTATATTCACAAACCAGGTTCAGAGTCTGAACATATGAGTATTCAGTATAGGTTGAACTCATTCACTGACTGAAAAAAGGATGGAATTTAAATGGGAGGATTCTGATGACTCCAAGCCTTCTAAATCCCTAACCTCCCCTAAGCTTCCCTATTTAGGAGAAGCATCATTTTCTGTATTGTCTAAATAGACATGATTTATGTTGACTGAAGGTCTTGAAATAACTTTACACCATGACTCATTCTTACTACATCTTATTGTCTCTAGATCTGATAAAGACGGACCGTGCCTATAGTCCCAGCTACTGGGGAGGCTAAAGTGGGAGGATTGCTTGAATCCAGGAGATGGAGGTTGCAGTGGGCCAAGGTGGCACCACTGCTTTCCAGCCTGGGTGACAGAGTGAGACCCTGTCTCAAAAATAAAGAAAAAGACAAAAGGGTGGGGAGCAATTACAGCCAGGTGGCATGGCTCATATAATTCCAGCACTTTGAAAGGCTGAGGCAGGTGGATCACTTGAGGCCAGGAGTTAGAGACAAGCCTGAAAACCGTGGCAAAACCCCATCTCTACAAAAAATACAAAAATTAGCCAGGTGTGGTGGCATGTGTCTGTAGTCTCAACTACCAGGGAGGCTGACGTGGGAAGATCACTTGAACCCGGGAGGCGGAGGTTGCAGTGAGCCAAGATCATGCCACTGCACTCCAGCCTGGGCGACAGAGTGAGACCCTGTCTTAAAAATAAAATAAAATAAATAAACAAATATTTAAAAAATAAACAAAAAGGACAGTTACAAAGGAAAAGTTTAACACTAAAGAATTCCAAGATACTGTTCATTTTTATTGATACATTCTTAGATAATATGTATGGGTATGAATTCAAATAGCCTACACTAAAGAAAGATAAATATAATTTTGAATAGGCTGATTATTATATTTATTGGAATATCAATTCAATATGCTGACCTAGAAGCTAGAATTTATTCTAATTCATCACTCCTCTAGTTAGCTAAAACCTGGACTCAGTGCTTTGTGATGCCAGAAATTCCTTAGTATAATAGAGGAAGAAATTCAATGACCATAAGAGAAGGGAATTTAGAAATAGATTTCTGATTCGTGACTTGTGCATCCATCTCATTACTGTATACACTAGGGGAACCCAGTGGACACAACCTTCGCCAAACATTAGGAAGTGTCGTGGGAGAGTATCGGCATCACAAAAAGATGGGTAGGTAAGGGGATCATGGAATTATAGAGCCAGAGTTAGGCTTAGCCTTCTGATAAAGTTGTATTTCTAAAAGTCTATAGGATCAAAGTTACAAAATGAATGGAATGGCCTGATGTCTATATATACTAGCTTATCCAGAACAGTTTCAGCTGATAATGTGGTGGTCCCTGAGTAATTATCAACAATAGCCCCTGTTACATGTAAACAGTCTCAGTTTCCTTGTGAAATTATAGATCATCTGGTCAATAGGGATATTTAGCCTTTATTGGGTAATGTAGCTTGATTTCTGTTAATCAAATACATCCACATGAAATTTCATTTAGAATTTAGTTATGTCAAACATGTACTGAGTAGAGCGCATCCATTTTTTAGTATGAATCCCAGCCAAGACACTATAGATTCGTAACCAGCAGCAACACTAACATCTGGATTCAGCTGCTCCCTCGTGTGACAAAGGTTCTGGAAAGAGCAGCAACAGCAACTTTTGATTACAGCAGAGACATCTCCCTTCACAGTCGAGTTATGTGTTATGGTTTTGGAATGCTTCTAGGTAAAGGGCCCACCTAGGATCTGTTACTTCAGCCCCCCAATAATTCTGTTAGCTATCTACATGGTGTGTTTAAATTTATAATAGTGTACTCAGCGTCACAACCTGAAACCCTGATAAAACACACACATACATACACACACACACACACACACACACACACACACCACATATGGTGATATAAAAACTTACCAAGTATTGATCTAGGTGCTGGGGATACAGACTAGAAAAGGACATGGAACTCACATTGTAGAGAGTGGAGACAGTCAGCAAAAAAGTAAACAAAATAAATGTTCCAGATAGTTAAAAGTGCTATAAACATTTTGAAAAGTTCTTAGGCCTGAAAGTGATTGTGGATAACCAGCAGCTATTTAACATGAGATATTTATGAAAGGCCTCGAAAGGATGTGAGCTTATGGCAGAAGCACACAAAGATTTGGAGGGAACGTTTTAGGAAGGCAGAACAAATTATCAACAGTACGAATAAAGGCTCTGGAGTTTAAGTAAACTTGGTATGGTTGAGGAAGACAAATGTGCAGATGAAGCATAATGAAGAAGGGATATGGGAATAAGAGACAATGGTATGAGTCAGGATACATAAGGACTTACAGATCATGGTAAGGAATATGCAGTTTGTTTTAAGTGTGATGAGATACTGTTGGAGGTTTTCAAATAGGAATGTGGCATACTCTGACTTATTCATTCACTAAACAAATATTTGGGCCGGGCGCGGTGGCTCAAGCCTGTAATCCCAGCACTTTGGGAGGCCGAGACGGGTGGATCACGAGGTCAGGAGATCGAGACCATCCCGACTAACACGGTGAAACCCCGTCTCTACTAAAAAATACAAAAAAACTAGCTGGGCGAGGTGGCGGGCGCCTGTAGTCCCAGCTACGCCGGAGGCTGAGGCAGGAGAATGGCATGAACCCGGGAGGCGGAGCTTGCAGTGAGCTGAGATCTGGCCACTGCACTCCAGCCTGGGCGACAGAGCAAGACTCCATCTCAAAAAAAAAAAAAAAAAAAAAAACACAAATATTTGAGTGACTAGAATATTGCAGGCATAATTTTAGGGCCCAGGGATACATCAATGAACACAACAAACAAAAATGTGTGCCCCATGGAGCTAAAACTTTACTAGGATAGTAAAGTAAATAAAATCTAAATATAAATATAAATAATGTAATATGACAGAAGGTAACAAGTGCTATAAATAAATATATATCAAAAATTGTGACTAAATAATCAGACAAGAAAACAAAAACAAAGTCATATGGCTTGGAAAGGAAGCCTTAGTACACTACTATAAGTGTACTAAGGACACTGAATACACTATTATAAGTTTAATATATCCGTAATTTATTTTTATTAGCAAGTTAAAGATGTAAAATAAGATTTGTATAGTAATAGAGGAACCAGAAAGTGTTGGATAAAATTAAACTAACATCCATGGTAGAAACTCTAATTAGATAGTAATAAGATAGGAAGTATCAAAATGATCTTTGAAGTTTTATTTCTTATTGTTCCTCAATCACAATTCTCTTTCTTTTATTCTTGTTTTCTAAATAAATACTTCCCTAGGTGAGGAAACTCATTATCCAAGTGGGAAATTGAGAACTTCTAAGTGTTTCTGCCATATATTTCTTGTATTCCTTCCCTTTAAACTAGAGACAAAGAGATAACATTAAAGCAATTCAAGTTTAGGGAGTCATGTAGATTGATGTCAATAAAGTGTTGGCAAGATGAACACAAATACTGAAAGTGGAATAGAAATTGTAAGGGCTCACTGACTAAACGAACAGTGGGGGATCAGTCACATTTGTGCCCATGGGTTTTTGTTGTTGTTGTTGTTTTTCATCCTTCTTAAGGGAAAATATAAAACACAACATTAAATACATGTAGTTTTATTAAGAAGTTACTTGCTTTGCATTTGAAAGTTTGAGGCCAAAATGATTTCATGAAAATGAAAGGACTGAGAAGTTAAGTACATAGGTCCACTGTGTTCTTCAAAAATTACAAGTCATCCATAAAAGCAGGGTTGATTTCCATCTGACATTAACCTGTCCATTCTTTCTTTATTTTATTTTATTTTTACTTTTTTTTGAGATGGAGTCTAGCTCTGTTGCCCAGGCTGGAGTGCAGTAGCACAATCTCGGCTCACTGCAAGCTCTGCCTCCTGGGTTCATGCCATTCTCCTGCCTCAGTCTACCGAGTAGCTGGGACTACAGGCGCCCACCACCATGCCTTTCTAATTTTTTGTATTTTTAGTAGAGACGGGGTTTCACCATGTCAGCCAGCATGGTCTCGATCTCCTGACCTCGTGATCCACCCACCTTGGCCTCCCAAAGTGCTGAGATTACAGGCATGAGCCACCACGCCCAGCCTGGAATTAAATATATATAATATTACATATGCACACACACATATAGTGTAACAATTAACACAATCAAATTAATTAATGCATTCATCTCCACCCATGTTGTAAATTAGATTCTCAAGACTGTCATTCTGTACTAGTTCATTCTCACACTGCTATAAAGAGCTACCTGAGACGGGGTAATTTATGAAGAAAAGAGGTTTAATTGACTTACAGTTCTGCAGGTTGTACAGAAAGTATGGCTTGGAGGCCTCAGGAAACTTACAATCATGGCAGAAGGCAAACGGGAAGCAGGGACAATCTTCACATGGTGGAACAGGAGAGAGAGAGCAAAGAGGGAAGCGCTACACACTTTTAAACCACCAGATCTCATGAGAACTCACTCACTATTTTGAGAGCAGCAAGGGGAAATCTGCCCCATTATTCAATCACTTCCCACAAGGTCTCTTCCCCAACATTAGGAATTACAATTTAACATGAGATTTGGGTGGGGACACAGAGCCAAACCATATCATTCTGCTCTTTGCCCCTCCCAAATCTCATGTCCTTCTCATATTTTAAAACCAATCTTGCCTTCCCAACAATCCTCCAAAGTCTTAACTCCTTCCAACATTAACTCAAAAATCCAAGTCGAAAGTCTCATCTGAGATAAGGCAAGTCCCTTCCACCTATGAGCTTGTAAAATCAAAAACGAGTTAGTTACTTCCAAGATTCAAGGGGTATACAGGCATGGGGTACATGCTCCCATTACAAAGGGGAGAAACTGGCAAAAACAAAGGGGCTACAGGTCCCATGCAAATCCCAAACCCAGCAGGATAGTCATTAAATCTTAAAGCCCCAAAATAATCTTCTTTGACTCCATGTCTCATATCCAGGCCACAGTGATGCAAGGAGTGGGCTCCCAAGGCCTTGCATATGTCTTACCCTGTGGCTCTGCAGAGTACAGGCTCCGCAGCTGCTTTCATGTTCTGGCACTGACTGCCTGTAGCTTTTCTATAAGGTGTATGATGTAAGCTGTCAGTGGATCTCCCATTCTGGGCTCTGAAGGGCAGTGGCCCTCTTCTCATAGTTCCACAAGGCAGTGCTCTAATGGGGGCTCTGAACCCCACCATTTCCCTCTGCACTGCCCTAGTAGAGGTTATCCATGAAGGCTCTGCCCCTGCAGCAGACTTCTGGCTGGACTTCCACAAGTTTCCATAAATCCTCTGAATTCTAGGTGGTCTCCCGAACATCAACTCTTGCCTTCTGTGCACCCACAGGCCCAACACCACATGAAAGCCATCAAGACTTGGGGCTTGCACCCTCAGAAGCAACAACCCAAGCTGTACCTTGGCTTCTTTTAGCTGCAGCTGGACCTGGAGCCACAGAAACACAGGGCACCACGTCCTGAGGCTACACAGAGCAGTGGGACCCTGGGCCTGGCCCATGTAACCATTTTTCCTTCCTGTACCTCCAGGCCTGTGATGAAAGGGCTGCTAGGAAGGTCTCTGAAATGCCCTGGAGGCATTTTTCCCATTGTTTAGACTATTAACATTTGGCTCTTTACTTATGCAAATTTCTGCAGCCTTGTATTCCTCTCCAGAAAACGGTTTTTCTTTTCTACCACACGGTTAGGCTACAAATTTTCCAAAATTTTATTCTCTGATTCCCTTTTAAATATAAGTTCTAATTTCAGGTCATTTCTTTATTTATGTAAATGAGCATATGCTTTTAAAAGCAGCCAGGCTACACCTTGAGCACTTTGCTGCTAGGAAATTTCTTTGCCAGATACTCTAAATCATCTCTCTCAAGTTCAGAGTTCCACAGATCTCTAGAGCAGGAGCACAATGCTGCCAGCCTCCTTGCTAAAAGTATAGCAAGAGTGACTTTTACTCCAGTTCTCAATAAGCAATTCATCTCCATCTGAGACCACTTCAGCCTGGATTTCACCGTCCTTATCACTATCAGCATTTTAGTCATAGTCATTAAACAAGTCTCTAGAAAGTTCCAAACTTTCCCTCATGTTCCTGTCTTCTTCTAAGCCCTCCAAACTGTTCCCACCTCTGCCCATTAACCAGTTCCAAAGTCACTTCCACATTTTCATATGTCTTTATAACAGTGTCCCACTTCTCTGGTATCAATTTTCTGTTGTCACACTGCTATAAAGTCCTACCTGAGACTGGGTAATTCATGGAGGTTTAATTTATTCATGGTTCTGCATGCTGAACAGGAAGCAGCAGGAGAGAGAGAGCAAAGAGGGAAATGCTACACACTTTTAAACCACCAGATTTCATGAGATCCCACTCACTGTCACAAGAACGGCAAGGGAAAAATTTGTCCTCATGACCCAATCACCTCCCACCAGGTCCCAACCCCTGCAAACATTGCATATTACAATTTGACATGAGATTTGGGTGGAGTCACTGAGCCAAATCATATCAGATCCCAATGCATGATATGAGAAGAAAGTTAAGGTACAACCCATTCTTTGCCAAGCACTGTGCTAACAACAGGTATGAGAAAGCATAATGCAAGGCCTGTCTTCTGTTAGTTCACATGCTGTGATAATTCCTATATTGGACATAAGGATGCAATATAGCATAGTGGTTTACAGCATGGTTTCTGGAGCCATACTGTCTGGTTCCATACTGATTAGTGTAACTTTGAACAATTTACTTAGCCTGTCTGTGCCCTAGTTGTCCTCATTTATACTAATTATAATGCCTATAATGTGATGTAGTGAGGAACAGATGAGCTGATTCATGTAAAGTGCTTATAACATTTAAGTCCCTAATATTTCAAAACTATGCATAAGATTTAGCTATATTGCAAAGAAAAATACTAAAATAAAATTCAGTGCTAAAGGATATTGTAACCCTCCCTCAATATTCACTTTAGTTACTAATACAGCAGTGGTTCTCAAAGTGTGGAACTCAGAACAGTAACATCAACACCACCTGAGAAACTGCAGATTTCACCTCAAACCTGTTAAATGATAAACCCTTGGATTAGGACCAAGTCATCTGCGTTTTAGCAACCCCTCCAGTTAACTCAGGCACATTAAAGTTTGAGAACCACTATAAAGCATATCCTTGACTATTGACATGGTTTGGCTCTTTGTCCCCAACCAAATCTCATCTTGAATTGTAGTCCTCACAATTGCCAACTGTCAAGAGACAGATCAGGTGGAAGTAATTGAATCATGGGGGTGGTTCCCCCATACTGTTCTCGTGATAGTGAGTGAGTTCTCACAAGACCCGACGATTTTATAATGGGCTCTTCCCCCTTTCACTTGGCACTACTCCTTCCCACCGCCTTGTGAAGAAGGTGCCTTGCTCCCCCTTCACCTTCTTCCATGATTGTAAGTTTCCTGAGGCCTCCCCAGCCATGCTGAGTCAACTAAACCTCTTCCCTTTATAAATTACCCAGTCTCGAGCAGTTCTTTATACAAGTGTGAAAACACAAGTATACAACTATAGAGTATTTTTCACACTAAAATGACTAAAATGATCAATCAGCAACTAATGTATAGAAGTAATAAAATATGTGTAGTGATCTATAATACCAAGAAAATAAAACTTTTAATAACAAAATTGAAGCTTGAGACTAATTTTGACAAGGTTTTCTTGCAAGAGGAAATTAAAACTTAGGAAGAAATGCAAGTATCTCAGACTCCCAGGCACTGTTATTATGAAGTTCAACAGTAAACCACAAAAATGAGATTAATTTTTTTAAACAAACATTGGTTGAGCTGCATCAAAATAATATGCTTTTTACAAAGCACTGAACACAAGTATGATTAAGTAGTATGCCCTCAGTTAACAGTGTTTATTATTACTGTTTACCTGGCACAGTTCTAGGCATAGAGGTATGGGAAACATTCGAGTTAAAATCAGAGTCAACTAGAAATCACCTGGGAATTTTGTGAAAATTTAGTCTATCCTAAATTGTATACAGAATCGTATGCAAATCATTTAAATTTACATACTCTAAATAATACAAATCATATAAATAATTATGTATTTTAATTATGCTAAATTATGGAAATATAACAATCATTTATATTCATTACTACATTCTTTATGACTATTTAAATGGTGGTCTCAACACTTGAGACCATCCTGGCTAACACGGTAAAACTCCTTCTCTACTAAAAAAAAAAATACAAAAAACTAGCCAGGCGTGTTGGCGGGTGCCTGTAGTCCCAGTTACTTGGGAGGCTGAGGCAGGAGAATGGCGTAAACCCAGGAGGCAGAATTTGCAATGAGCTGAGATCCGGCCACTGCACTCCAGCCTGGGCGACAGAGCTAGACTCCCTCTCAAAGAAAAAAAAAAAAAGAGAGAGAGAAAAATCAATACATTCCTTAAAATAATTCATTTAAACTTCTAAAGAAATATTATGTATACATGAGGCTGCAAGTTACATCAGTAATATTTAACTAAATCCTTAATTTAAATAAAATATAAAGATGCCATTCAGGTACATTAAATACATGACACAACGAACACACATGACTAAAAGCAGGAAAGAACAGATATAAATCAAATTAGGAATCAATAAATAACCAAAAATTATGCCTGTTATCTTTACAATGCTGAACATAATAATAGCATATTAAATGACATTTCCAAAAGTCCTACATGTACCACAAAATTGATCATTTCTCTTACAATGCAAAACACAATCATTGTTTCTCTTTGGGGCTAATTCAAAACAATGTAGCACATTTCTTAAGAAAGTCTCATCATTATGTCTGTCTCAGTTGGGCATTTTCCATCTTCACCTTTATTGGTCTTCAAATGCACATTTCTAAATTGAAATCAGACAGCAGCCATCATTATTAAAAGACGGATATTTGATGTCTCTTCTACAGATAGTCTTTTTTACTTGATTACAATGTATCCAAAGAAAAACAGAAATGAAAAAAAAATAGAACAATTTCTCTCATTTGTAACACAACATGATCTGAGAACTTTAAATTGTTCTGGACTTTCTTTCAGTGCCATGGTTTTGTTTTCCTGAAAGGATTATAGATGAACTCTAATTATCAAGACTGTTGCTTTTCAATCTTAGGCACAAAGATTTATTAGTCCTTAAAATAAGATTTATAGCAGTAAAGCATTATTTATTTTAGCATATTTTGCTTAATCTTTAGGTTTTGGTTTGTTAGTAGATAGGCTTCAGTAAAAAGATGTAGATTGGCTATCTTCGATACGTAAAATGAAAAATCACAACATTATTTATTCATACGCAAGATTCTTAAATTTATTTCCACTGTATTCTCATTCATTAATAGGTGGATTATTTACAGACGTCAACCAGTATTCTTGACCAGCTATATCTGCTACTTTGCATAAGACCAAAAACAGCATTTTATTTAAAAGAATTTTCTATCAGCCTTTTTGAGATGTACTGAGCGCATGGGACACTTAATAAGTGTATTTTGCAAAGATGTGAATAGAGCAAATTTATTAATCAAAATCTCAAATAGCCATGCTTAATATGCAAGGCAAAAAAGATAATAGCGTGCCCTATTTCGGGTAACTTTTTGATAAGTATGATGTTAGTTTAGAGAAGATTAGCAATTATTACTTACCAATATTGATAATAGAAATCATATATGTTAATTTTTTCTAGACATTTCAATAGCAATTCGGTCACCAAATTAGGGCTTCTTAGCCAGAAACGTGAAGTCCTAAGACAGTAATCTCTTTCTTTTAAAATTTCAAAAGTAATCATTTCTTTTCAAATTGTATACAACTTTAAAGGGAAACCACTAGATCACAACTCATTTTGAGTTTAATTGAAGGGGCATTCTCAAAAATCTTAAATTTTTTTTTCTATTTTCAATTGTAGCAACATATACATAACATTTACCTTCTTAATCATTTTTAAATATACAGTTTAGCGATATTAATTACATTCATAATGTGCAAACATCACCACCCATCTATCCCCAGAATGCTTTTCATCTTGCCAAAGTGAAACATGGTATACATTACATAATAAATCCCATTCCCCCATCCTCTGGCAACCACCAGTCTACTTTCTGTCTCTATGGTAAGTAGCTCACACAAGTGGAATCATACAATATTTGCCATTTGCCATTGGCTTATATCACTTAGCATAATGTCCTCAAAGTTCATTCATGTTACAGCATATATCAGAATTTTCTTCCTTTTTAAGTATTGCTGAAAAAAGACTTCATTTATGTCATTTTTATATTTGTTTTTTACATGTCTTCCAGCTTTTTTGTCTCCAGTTTCTGCATTACTGTTTTATTTTGTGTTTGGTTAATTTTTTTCTAGCAAAACATTTCAATTCCTTTCCCATTTATTCCTGTGTATATTCTTGTATACAAAACTACTTATTTGTGGTTATCATGGGTGTTACATTTAAGGTCCTGAAGTTATAACATTCTAATTTGAATTGTACAGTTTAACTTCATTAACACAAAAAACTTTGTTCCCTTACATCTCTGTACCTACTGTATTACTAATGTCACAAAATTACATCTTTATACGTTATGTGTTTGAAAACAATAAAGTAATCATTTTAAATGTATTAATTTCTTTCTTTTTCTTTTTTTTTTTTTTTGAGATGGAGTCTTGCTCTGTTGCCAGGTTGGAGTGCACTGACACGATCTTGGCTCACTGCAACCTCCACCTCCTGGGTTCAAGGGATTCTACTTCCTCAGCCTCCCGAGTAGCTGGCACCCGCCACCATGCCTGGCTAATTTTTTTGTATTTTAGTAGAGACGGGGTTTCACCATGTTGTCCACGGTGGTCTCGATCTCCTGACCTTGTGATTCGTCTGCCTTGGCCTCCTAAAGTGCAGGGATTACAGGCATGAGCCACTGCATGCGGCCTCTAAATGTATTAATTTCTTAAAACTATAAAAACAAAACATGAAGTTGCATACCATTTTTACAATAACAGTAGCCTTTTGATCAATAACTGCTTTTTAAGTAAAAGTATTATCTTTTAAATCATATAGAAAACAAAAAATGGAGTCACAAACCATTTTCACAATACTAGATTTTATAATTGCCCATGTATTTACCTTTACTGAGATCTTTGTTTTTTCATATGGCTGCTAGTTACTGTCTAGTATCCTTTCATTTCAACATGCAGGATTCCTTTTAGTATTTCTTCCAGAGCAGGCCTCCCTCAGCCTTTGTTTATCTAAGAATTTTTTATTCTCCCTCACCTTTGGAGGACAGGTTTGTCAGACATAGGATTCTTGTTGGACAGTTTTTTTTTTTTTTCCTTTTAGCACTTTGAATATATCAGTCCACTGCCTTCTGACCATCAAAATTTCTCATAGGAAATGTCTTGACAATTCTGTTGAGGAGGTCTTTTATGTGACAAGTTACTTCTCTCTTGCTACTTTTAAGATGCTCTCTTTGGCTTTGGCTTTTGACAATTTGATTAAAATTTATCTTGATGTGGTTCTTTTTGAGTTTGTCCTAATTAGAGTTTATTGAGTTTCTTGGATGTTTATATTTTTCATCAAATTTGGCAAGCTTTTAGACATTATTTCCTTAAATATTCTCTCCTCCACTTTCTGTCACTTTTCCTTCTGGGACTCCCATAACGTACATGTTGGTCTGATTGATTGTGCTCAACAGGTCCCTTACACTCTCTTCAGTTTTCCTTAATCTTTTTTCTTTCTGTTACTCAGATCCAATAATATCTATTGCCCTATATTCAAGTTTACTGAGTCTTCTACCTGCCCAAATATTCATTTCAATCCCTCTACTGACTTTTTTCATTTTAGTTATTGTACTTTTCACTTTCAGAATTTCTTGTTGCTTCTTTTTTTAGTTTTCTATCCCTTTACTCGTGTTTTTACTTTGTTTATTATTATTTTCTCGACTTTTTCCATGTCTGGCTTTAAGTATCTTCAAGACAGTTATTTTGAAATCTTTGTGTAATAGATCCATCATCTGGCCCTTTTCACTGACAATTACTGTTAGTTTATTGTTTTTCATTGAATGGGCCACTCTTTCTTGTTTCTTTGTATGCCTTGTGATTTTCTGCTGAAAACTAGACATTCAGCTAATTCTAGATATCATATTCTCCATCACCCTCAAGGATTTGCTGGTGCATTTGTGTCTGCGTGTGTTGTTTTTTTTTTTTTTTTTTTTTTTTTTTTTTTTTTTTTTGATTGTTGTAAACTGTTTATTTGCTGAGAATTAGACTAATGCATTAAGTGTAAGTGTTCTTGGGTCTTAGCTTACATCTTTCTTTTGACATGCACAGTGACTTTACTTTCTCTGTATATGTCGTTGTTTTTTAAATGTTCTTGTCTTTAATAGCTGGCTCCCAAAAGAGAAAATAAAAGGAAGGGAAATAAAAGAATATCCTTTAAGTCCTCTGGATGTAACTTTAGCTGGAAGATGAGACGCTTGTAACTATGAAGGAAGGTGCAAAAACAACAGCCATTTCCTCTTTGTCTATATTTCTGTGATAAGAAGCAGCCATCAGCTATCAGCACAGATCCCCAGTATTTGGATAACAAGGTCATTTTGCTCATGATGGCTCTTCAAGCTGCATGCAAGTTGCCCCAGAATGAATGCACAACTTCCTGCCATATGGCATGGGTTGGGAGATGGGTAGTTACTACTGTGCTAAGCACTGAAATAGACTGAAATTAACCTCAATTTGCATCGAAGTTTTTCTCTGTAAGTTGCAAGCCTTTTATAGGCTCCAGAGTTTCAAAAATAGTTACAATAGACAGATTCTGCCACTGCAATTATTGTCTAGGTGAGAGGACAGAATATTGGTGCTTTCTACTCTGCCTTCCTCCCAGAATCCTCCCCTCAGATCTTAAATAAATAATTTTGTGTGCTCTAACTCGTATGTAGGTGCTAAGCACATAGTAAGATTTCAATAACTATTTACTGAGCAATTTTTGCTACTTAGCAAGTAAAATTAAATTCTTAATAGAAATTTTAATTATTTATTTTGTTCCAAGTTTGTCATTTGTGATAATATTAAATTCCTTTAATGGATGTGCCTAGCACAGTGCTTAATATATTACATATATTTCTTATAATCCTCACAAAAATCTGGGGAGATAATTATTATTATTATTATTGTTGTTGTTATTATTTTTAATAGATGGAGTTTTGCTTTTGTTACCCAGGCTGGAGTGCAATGGCGCATCTTGGCTCACTGCAACCTTTGCCTCCCAGGTTCAAACGATTCTCCTGCCTCAGCCTCCCGAGTAGCTGAGACTACAGGCATGCACCACCACACTTAGCTAATTTTGTATTTTTGTAAGCAAAACTCAGTTGTATGTAAGAAAAACCAATCCCCCCTGTGAAAGAGAAAGAACTAAAGTCCTTTAAAAATTGACTGCATGTTTTCCTGTGGCTAGTGAGCCTTATCTCTCCCTTTCCCAGGCATTGTGAAGACTCTGTTTCTCTAGCTGTGGAGCTGCAAGGTCACTAAACAGATCATCTCAAGTCATAAGACGTGTTGTTCCTTGAAAAGTAAGAAATAATGTAATGCATGTCTTAATTGAATAACTGTCTTTGTTTCTCACTTATGTAAAGTGCTTCCCACTGCACAGATCTCCCCCAACCCCACGAAATGCTTAAAAGGTAACGGTACTCTTTGTTCAGGGCTCAGTCCTTTGGATGTTAATCTGACTGGATCGGTGCACCTAAATAATTAAATAATTCCTCCTCTACCCCTCAGTCTCTTACTCTTGCTCCTTCTCCTGCTGTATAAGACAAGGCTTAATGGCTCCCCCTTCACCTTCTATCATGGTTGGAAGCTTCCTGAGGCCTTATCAGAAGTCAAGCAGATGCCAGCACCATGCTTCCTGTACAGCCTTGAAACCATGAGCCAATTAAACCGCTTTTCTTTATAAATTACCCGGTCTCAGGCATTTCTTTATAGCAATGTGACAACAGACTAATAAGATTACTTTTCTGGTTTTACCTAAAACTAATTTAAAATCTACATGAAGAATATAGATACCGATTCATTTGTACCATTTGTTTTATTGTTTTATTGTAAACAGTTCACTCAGTAATTACAGTGACCTTGAGCTGGTTAATTTAATTGAATGAAATTGTTTATTTATAAAAATAAGAATTAGAATAGTACCTATTTTCCATGTCTGAAAATTAAATTATGTGACACAAATACAGAGTGCACATTTCTAGCACATAGTAGGTGTTCAATAGATGCATAAAGTAATTAATTGAATAACTGATATAACAGATTGACTATCTGCTATAATCTATTAATGGTAGAAAAAATATCAAATTAACGTAGTGTGGTAGAACAAGTTTTGGATTAGAAATAGAAGACTTAGTTTTACTCTGTTTCTTCATTATATAACTCTGACAGTTTGGGCAAGATAACATCCATTATCAGTTTCTTGATCTGGATAAACCAGATGATCTATATGATCAATTCCAGGTATCACACTATATGTTTCTGATCATATCAAACATAAAATATATCTATAAACTGACAAAGTAGACTTAGGAATACTAAAAATAAAATAAAAATAAAGAACTTTATAAGAAAGATTAAGAGAGAAGTTAGGAAGGAAAGGTGTGATTCTCCAAGTTAGTTAGTGGAAACTGAAAATTTGAGATTTTTAAGAGCAATTACAAAACAGAATTATGGTGGTAAATTAGCATCCAGAAAGAACAACAGAATACAATTGTCATCACAGGTGGCTTCTGTCCTAGGCAAGGCTCAGAAATTGTGTTTCAAATATGTTTAAAGGGTTCTCTTAAAACAAAAAGGGGATAGTATTAAACAGATGGGTAAAGGATTAATAACCTATGCTTTGGGCCATCTAATTTACAAAGAAAACTAAAACTTACAATTTATTTCCCACTAGCCACAAAGTCACATGTACCACATTCACTTTTCCTTTTACTCATGACTTGTCTATTTACTTATAAGTTCAAAATTGCATTACAACATAATATATTAAAGGCTGAGACTGCAAAGTGGACATGAAGAAGAGAGCCTGTGAGATAGAATAGGAGTGGAATGAGGCTCCTCCTTTACGTATTAGTTTTTCTTCTTTTCACAAATCCACATCACTACCTTGCTGATGCTATACCCACTAACACCAAAGCTTTAGTCAGACTAAGAAAATAGCCATTTTTCTGTTCTCTAATAATTATTAGCCATGCTTTTTACTTAACAAATTGAAGAAACTGGCTGTGGAGTCCCAATTAGGGGAAAAAAGTCTGGCAGGATAAAGGGAAAGCAAAAAGAGAAAGCAGATAAGTTATAAGTCTGCTTTTCTTCACGGTCCAGGATACAAACCCTCCTGCTCAAATAACTGACCATCTTCCTATGCCTAGCTGTCACCAGATCCTCAGCTGATAGAGAAATGCAAGTTAGCTTAGCTCACTGCAACCTTAGCATTATCAGTACTACACGTAGCACTCTTCAGCACAAGCACCATTCTATAAAATCCCCAGCAAGACTTTGTCTCTTTGTAGTCACCTTCTGTCTTGCTGACCTGCCCATTGCACCCTTACAACATATTTTCATGCTTTCTCTAATAAATCTGCCCTTCTACACCCATACCACTGGCCTGGATAGTTGCTGACCACCTGTGTCGCTGGCCTTAGGATATCCAAAATTGAACCAAGGTTGCAGAGTGGCCTACCTTGGGAAGGAATCCTGGACAATTGGTTGTAGTCTTATTGCCACAAGCCAGACCACCAGGTGGCTCATTACTCAAGATAAGCAACACAGCCAGATATGCTGTCCTGCATACCTTACCCCTCACTTGCTTTGCCCAGCCCAACCTGCATACCCTACCCCTGATGTTAATTATTGTGCTCAGATTAAAAATAAAAAATAAAAAATACTGGGTTTTTTCCCCCAGAAAATCAGCTGGAAGAGCTTTGTACCTCATCTCCATTTTCTCCTTGTGATTGAGCACACGACCTGAAATAAAAGCCTTGTCTGGGAAATCTGCTTGGCCTCATGTTAATTTCCATTACATGGGGAGGCAAAGAGCCTGTAGTCTGTAACAGATTCTCTTGTGACCCTGACAGGACCACAGGACATGTGGAGCATTTTCCTCCCCCATGTCCTAATAAGGGGAGGCTTATGAGCCAGCAGAACTGCCGGACTTACATGCTTTGTACCTGACAGGCAGCTGCCTAAATCTTTGACTCAGCCTCTCGGCAACTGGAAAGTTTTCCTCTAGCCTCCCAGACACTCCTCACCAAGCCCCAACATGAAAACAATGCATTTCTTTTCCTCCTGTCCCATATTTGATTTGTCTTTCTTTTTTCTTCTTCTTTCCTCCTTCCCTTCATTCACTTTTCATTAACTTCAGGCTCAACCTGAATAAACACCTGTGTGGGACTGGTCAGTTGGCACAGCCTGAATAGACATCCATGCAGGATGGATTGAAATGGCCACTCAGTCCAGCTGGTAGTACTCGGTAATCTTTTTAAATCTTCTAGGTACTTTTCCCCTGTTTGCCGTACCTTGTGGGGAAGGGAAGCCTGTGAACTTTTCTGCCATCTGTCTGTTTGAGCACGCGAGCCTAACCACTCTGGGTATTATCTCTGTGAGGCAAGACTTGATAGCACCTCGGTCCAGAGTTTGCCTTGCTCACATCCTGATCCATTTTTCCTTTTTGTGTGTTTAATTCAACTCCTCATCCCCCCCTGCAGCCTGTTGGGTGGCATGTTGAAAAAACTGAGAGGCCTCTGCCTATAGTTCCATAAAATGGAGAAAGATGATGTTCTTTTATAATGCTGTTTGGCCCCAGAGCCATGGTACAGTGAGCAGGGTCACCAAAGCTGCTCAGAGAAAGAGAAGCCAGAAACCTGGCAAGCTGGCAAAAGGCTAAGCATTTCTTACCAACCAGGCTTCTGACCTCGCTCTCTCCATGCAAGCCAGTTGAATGAACAGTAAAAATCACTGTTTGTCTCCTCTGCAAGGTTTTGATTAATGGGAAAAGCGATTTGGGTGACACGTCTTAGGTTATAGCGCAAACCTGGTGTACTTTGTGCCATGAATTTGTCTGTTTGTGACATTCTGCTATAAAGAGGAGGGTGCCCTAGGATAGAACGCTGGTCTAGGCCCCCCGTAAGCCTGCTGTTTGAGCTGGCCCTGCAGACTGGTCAGTTACAAACTTTGCTTCAGGTCTCTGAAACAAACACCAGAGGAGGTTTCCCTCCCATCTTGTTTTATGTATTTGGGAACTTGACCTTATGACCTTCTGGGGGTACTCTTTTGGCATCCACCCATCCAGAGAGTGGGAATTTTCAGGTTCATGTCAGGCAGCCAGTCTGAAAGGTCCAGGAGTCTGAAATGCATCAGCGCACTCTTCATCTTGAATGTGTCAAGCCAGTAGGTGAGTTTTATCTTAAAAGGCTTCATCCCTATAGTCCTTTTGTTTATCTTTTGTTATCTTAAGCCCATTTCCAAGAATAGTTTCTCATGGACCATGAAGACGCCTCCTCTACCACCTCTCTAGAAATACCTCTTGCTTATATTGTAAAAATCTGGAAAATTAACATCTGGGCTTTAAATGGCTTTTGGATTGAGTAGCTCTTTTGGCTAAGCACAGCATTAAAAGAAAAAGGAGCAGGGAAATCTATTGAAATTCAGTTCTATTAGGAAGAAATGTTTAAATCTGTATTTGTTCTGAGGATTCAAGATAGTTTATTTTGGTGAGCAATCAGAACCAGCAAACCTGACATAGACCATTCCACTTTATCGACACCTGGTCAAATGGCCTCAGATATTCTCACCACTGCAAATCAGTAACCCCAGAAAGGAAGAAAAGCAATAGCCACCAGGGAAGAAAAGCTCATTTCCCAGCTTGAGTTAAGTTTTGTTTTCAGATTTATCATAAAGTATGTCCAAGTTATTTTTTATCTATTAATAGTCTAAATTTTCAGATTCTTTATTTAGGATGCCACAACTTCTCTCTTTTTCCAAGATATTCTCCTTTTGTGTTTGTGGAGTGCAAATCACGTGAAACAATTCATCTTTATGGGAAATAAGACAATGGTAAAAAGCGTCCATGCTAAAATTCATAATCACATCAACTAATGTGAAAAAGCCTCCAGAGGGTGTTGACTGGGGGGCTGGTATTATTGAGTGGGTCATTTCTGACTATTCAGGGGTTTAAGGAATTGCTATGCTAACCAGGCACTTTGCTCCCTGGTACACTTACTATTCAGCGTCACTCAGTGTTCACAGGATTAGTGTCTTTAATGACAAACAAGTCAAACTTTACCAACTAGCAAACTCCAAATTCCAAACTAACACAAATTAAATACTGCTATGTTGTAATAACTGTAAATCAGTCCCTGAACAACTATTAGAAATCATGAGTGAATATCAACTCCTTCATGCTCTTTCTTAAATTGTAATTTTGTTCAGTTGAATCACTTTGATACTGGGGGAACCCACCCCCAATATTTCCAGGTAGGTTCTTTCTATTTTCCATAAGTGTTGGCCAGCTGAGAAATAAAGAGAGACAGTATAAAGAGACGAATTTTACAGCTGGGCCACCGGGGCTGACATCACATATTGGTAGGACTGTGATACCCGCCTGAGTCTCAGACCAGCAAGTTTTTATTAAGGGTTTCAAAAGGGGAGGGGGTGTAAGAACAGTGAGTAGGTACAAAGATCATATGCTTCAAAGGGCAAAAAGCAGAACTACTAATAAGGGTCTAACAAAGATCACATGCTTCTGAGGGAACAGGACAAAGGGCAAAAGCAGAAGTATTGATAAGGGTCCAACAAAGATCACAAGGCAAAGGGCAAAAGCAGAACTACTGATAAGGGTTATGTTTATTGTCTTGATAAACATCTTAAACAACAGAAAACAGGATTTGAGAGAAGAGAACCAGTCTGACCACAAATTTACCAGGGCAGAGTTTCCCAACCCTAATAAGTCTGAGGGTACAACAGGAGACCAAGGTGTATCTCAGTCCTTATCTCAAATACATAAGACAGACATTCCCAGAGTGGCCATTTATAGACCTTCCCCCAGGAATGCATTCCATCCCCAGGGTATTAATATTAATATTCCTTGCTAGGAAAAGAATTTAGCGATATCTTCCCTACTTGCACGTCCATTTATAGGCTCTCTGCAAGAAGAAAATATGGCTTTTGTCCGATCCCACAGGCAGTCAGACCTTATGATTGTCTTCGCTTGTTTCCTAAAATCACATTATTCTATTCTTTTCAAGGTACAGTGATTTTATATTGTTCAAACACACATGTTTTACAATCAATTTGTACAGTTAACACAATTATCACAGTGGTCCTAAGGTGACATACATCCTCAGTTTATGAAGATAACAGGATTAAGAGATTAAAGTAAAGACAGGCATAAGAAATTATAAAAGTATTATTTGGGAACTGATAAACATCCATGAAATCTTCACAATTTATGTTCTTCTGCCATGGCTTCAGCCAGTCTCCCTGTTTGGGGTACCTGACTTCCCACAACACTTTAACCTGAATTTGAATCCTCCTACAAATAGGCATAAAGCATAAGATTACAAATTAGAGAAAAATTAAACTTTCTATAAATAAATTTGAACCTTTTCTCCTTACTTTAAGCCAGTAAGCCTAATTACTGCTTTCCAAAGGATCAATGAACATTGATAAAAGCACTAATTAATTGTACCTAGCCAATTAGCAAAATGATTAATACAACTGGGCAGACCTTCATGTTCAAAGCAGAGAGGACTGCTGTCCTTCCTAGTATGTTAGGGAACTCTGTAACTTGAATAAGTGGGATACACAAATACTGATCACATCTATCTATTCTTGGATTCCTCATCATTGTACATAAGTTCGGTAACAGTGATGAAAGACACTAAGATAGACTATTTTAGTGCATAGGCAAAGTATAAGCCAGAAGCAGAGATACATTAGAATCCAAATTTTGACACCAAAAATTTTTTAAATGGCAGTACTGGCATAATCTTGATAATGAAATAGAAAGTATGAATTTTAAGTGGTATAGAATAATTGTCTTCTTAATAGAGTGTACCTGAAAATTAATAAAGCCTCAACTGTAGTTGTTGCATACATTTTGAATAAATGAATAGTATTTCATTTTGATCTTTATCCTGCCACAGACAGGGAACACTGTAGGCATAATTACTATGATATGTCAATTCTAAACAGTTAAATGTTAGGTTTCATACTCTATGTAGGCTGAAAAAAAGTCAATGATATAAAATATTACATAGAATGAAAATCAAATTATTAATATACATACTTTCAAAGAAAATCCTTCAAATGGTAACTTTGTAAACAGTTTCTTGTTTGCAGCAACCTAATTAAACACTGATTCTGTAATAACCTTCAACAAACTTTTTTATCTTCAACTTTATGAACATCCCTGAGATTTAAATATAAGGAATAGCTTAAGAATGACGCAAACTCGGCCAGGCGCGGTGGCTCAAGCCTGTAATCCCAGCACTTTGGGAGGCCGAGACGGGCGGATCACGAGGTCAGGAGATCGAGACCATCCAGGCTAACACGGTGAAACCCCGTCTCTACTAAAATAAATACAAAAAACTAGCCGGGCGAGGTGGCGGGCGCCTGTAGTTCCAGCTACTCAGGAGGCTGAGGCAGGAGAATGCCGTGAACCCGGGAGGCGGAGCTTGCAGTGAGCCAAGATCCGCACCACGGCGCTCCAGCCTGGGCAACAGAGCGAGACTCCGTCTCAAAAAAAAAAAAAAAAAAAAAAAAAAAAGAATGAAGCAAACTCTACTAAAATGCAAATATATATATATATTTAATAAAAACTGGATGGCAATAAGGGTACATTTTGACACTGAATACTAAGTGGTAACTTGTTTGAGTGGCCACATAAAACCTAAAGAAGTAAGATTTTTGGGTTGCTTGCTATGTTGCATTAGAAATATAACATCAAGGGCATAGAAAGGTTTATTCAGGCAAGCAGCCTTTCTCATTTGAGGCATCAAACAAAATCCTTTACCCAGGTGCTGTGCTTTATGAAATGAGTAAATTAGATAAGAACATAGGCCCAAACTATATGATGAAATGATTGGCAGCCAACACTGAAGAATAATTCCAAATTATCTTCTGCATACCAAAACCATTTGCTGAGCTTGACAATATTGACTGGCTTTTGCTGTGTTGCAGATGAGACAGCTGAAGGACACTAATGTGAAAGGAGACAGAAAGATTAAAGCAGAATATTTGGAAAAATCACTGTTAGAAAATGTCCTTGAAGTTTCTATTATGTTTATATTATTACCAATCATAGTTGACACTATATATATGGGGATTTCTTTTGAGTTACAGTTTACCTAAAATCTTCAAGGAAAAGTTTTTGCTTTGTGTTGCTTTTACACCCTCCGCACCCCAAGCTGATTGTGTCATTGTGTCTCTTTCATGCAGTTGGTAGAAACCACTGCAATCTGAACACTCCACAGAAATCCATGATCCACATGTCACCAATCAAGTAAATGTGTCCTTATGCTTTTATTTAATGTTTTATTTGTATGTGACCACTCATTTATAAGGCGTGTCCATTTCCCTGAAATTCAAGGTAACCCAATAGAATCACTATGGTTGGCTTAAATATAAAGGGCATAGGGAAGAAGAATGAATAGAGCAGCTTCGTATGTGAAAACCAAAAGAATTTGACTTTGATTCCATAGATTCTTACTCAGGGACTGGAAGCGATCATTCAGTAGGTTTGTTATTTTCCTATAAGTGTGTGCAAACTCCGTGACTAGTCATTTGTGGAGCTTTCTGAGTCATGAATTCCTCAATTCAATATACTTTCAAAGGCAGCCATGCCCTACAAATAAACATGATCCATATAAATAGAGAAAAAAAAAAAGGAAATGAAAGCAGGAAGGAAGGAAGGAAGGAAGGAAGGAAGGAAGGAAGGAAGGAAGGAAGGAAGGAAGGAAGTGGGGAAGGAGGGGAGGGGAGGGAGGCAGGAAGAAAGGTACAAAGACAAAGGCAACAACACAAATAAAAGAGAGAGTATGTGCGCTCTGAGATACATTTATAACAAAAGAAAAAAGATGTGGTAGAACATATAAAAAGACCAATGAGGAATTGTTACAATAGAAACATTAAAATAATGGTAAAATCTATATGTGTTTTTACAAAACACATGTATTTTTACAAAATCTATAGGTGCAGTTATTTTACTATGATTCAATCCTATAGAAACCTCTAAGAATACTTTTAAGTCCTGTAACAAATTGTACATATATCATTCTGCTACAAATTGCACACTTTAAGGAATACAAAAATAAATAAATAAAAGTAACAAACTAAATGTTTCAATTAAAATATTAACAGTACCTGATTATGTAGTATTTCATCTGGTTATTGACTTTTATTCTATTTATGAGAAATAAATGTCTAACCTCTGTGTTACTAGTCTTCTCTCTTGAACATCTGAATATTACCAGATTTCCAAGAGCTGTACCTAGCTGCCAATTGCAGAAATTGCCCTTTCCCAAGGGATTTACTACAAAATTAGTACTGTGAATTCTGTTGTGAATTAGTTCTGTTAAAGTTTTTCTCCATGAAGCTATAAAACAGTTATATTGAAATCAGGTACATTGAATTCCATTCTTGAAAGGGTTATGGACTGCTTATCTCGAGCCCTTCTACACTAATTTTTTTAATGCTGTATGAAATAGTTTTTATAAAGAAAGAATTTCAACTTTTATTTTAGATTCAGGGGGTACATGTGTAGGTTTGTTACATGGGTATACTGTGTGATGCTGAGGTTTGGGATCTAATTGATCCTATCACTCAGGTAGTGAGCATAGTACTCAGTAGTTTTTCAACCCTTGCTCCTCTCACTCCTTTCTCCCTAAATATTCTAAAACACCCTTAAATGCATAGATTGACTCACAAGAAAATATTCTGTGCTTAAAAAATGGGAATTCGGGGAGATTGATAAGCACTAGGGGGACTTATTGGCTCAGGTAGGATAGGGTTCTTTTTTTTAATGATCACAAACATGCAAAAAGATATGACACAATACCTTGCTTGTAATGGGGTAAGAATAACATCAGAAACCTCACATGATCAAGGGATCTTCAAAATATTTCCCCCTTATAAAAAGAGTAAGACAAACTACAATAAAGAGAGGCAACCTTCAAGAAAACTGTCTGTCTTGGCATTGCCTCTGAGTAGAAAGGAAATGTGTTTATTTTGAGAGTGTGACCCCACAACAAGCTCACTTAACTTTCAAAACTAAGTTCACGTTGTTTTTATGACTTTTAGTGTAAAAACCGAGTATTTTAATTTAAGCTGGAATTCTGTTTGCTTTAAATCTGAATACTGGCTGAAGCAAATACAAGTCCAGTCTGGAGAAAAAATTCCAAGTCAGTCCTCTGCAAACTCTGATCAAGTTCCAAGAATAAGAGCTCACAAACCCAAATTACAATGCACAAAAGATCTCGGAGGGAAAGCAAAGATGAGAAAGGAATGGAGGTCAAAGAGAGAGAAGGTATTGGTAAAAATCTTTTTAAAAATTATGGTTTAAACAGTAATGATATCATCTAATATATGTGATTAAATTTGTAAGATAAGAATTTAAAATAGGGGCAGAAGGGGAGCAGCGTTCACTCTAAGAAAGGGATGATTGAAACCAAATATTCTAAGAACTTTATACTTCATATTCTTTGGGACTAGGATGAGACACTATCAAAAGACACTTTTAAAAGTGTTTAACATTCAAATTATTAGAAAAATAAAATGAGAGTAGAAATAAATTTAGAAAAAGATCATAAACAATAAAAAATTTAAAAGAAAAAATAAAAATTACAATATATGATGGTAGAGATAAGTCTAAATGGATCAAAAAGCATAATTGTATAAATATTAAGCTCTCTAAATAAATGGAGAGACAAAGTCTGGAAGATACAATGTTAAGATGTCACAGCCGGGCGCAGTGGCTCACACCTGCAATCCCAGAACTTTGGGAGGCCAAAGCGGGCGGATCACCTGAGGTTGGGAGTTCGAGATCAACCTGACCAACATGGAGAAACCCCGTCTCTACTAAAAATACAAAATTAGCCGGGCGTGGTGGCACATGCCTGTAATCCCAGCTACTCAGGAGGCTGAGGCAGGAGAATTGCTTGAACCTGGGAGGCGGAGGTTGTGGTGAGCCGAGATCATGCCATTGCACTCCAGCCTGGGCAACAAGAGCGAAACTCCATCTAAAAAAAAAAAAAAAAGATGTCACTTCTCTGGTAGCTTCTCAGCCTCTTGGCTAAGATCAACTGCCTGGTGGTTTCTGTTTTTAGTTTTTGGCTTTGTTTTGTTCATTTCACAACTACTATTAAAAGAAATGCAATTTTATCTCTTTGTTTTGTTAAATTTAAGTGTTTTCTTTTCAAAAGGTAAAGGGAAGGAAAAGATGAGCAGGAGTATCTTAGAGAACTGTATGTTTTAAATATGCTTTTGCTGTTTACATTTATAATTCTGTTCAGATTCATCTTATTTAATAAATATATGGGTTTCTTAATGATGTTTCCCTCATTGCCATTCTAATTTCATAATATTCTCCAATTTTGTGGAGAATTGTGGAGAACCAGTATTCCACTGGTTCGCCTCTGTATGTTGAAGTGAATATAGGTATATCCTTTGTTTTTTCTTTCTACAGTAATACGTGTATCACATGCTTTCTGAAATATTAAAGATGATTACATTGCAGATTTAATTTGCCCAACATTTCCATAATTTCCACTGTTTCCAAAAAAAGTAAAGGAAAAGTGTTATTAAAAATAGTATATTGTAGATAAGCACTATCAGATTAAAATTTTAAAGCAATAAGATGATAAAATTTGTGAAGGGAGTATTTCTTTTTCTTTTTGGAAATCTCTATAATATGAGTGTTTCAAATAATTTATGTGAAATCCATTTGGAGGGAGAGGAGAGATAAACACAATTATTTACTGACTCCAAAAAGTAGCAATGTGGTAACATTTGTCATTACTCATGCTTACAGAAAATTCTTTTTTACAAATTTTGTAAAATTTCATAATTTTATGAACATTTGATTTTTTAATAAATTAAAATTAATTTTATAG
Organism: Rhinopithecus bieti; assembly: GCF_001698545.2. Taxonomy (NCBI): domain Eukaryota; kingdom Metazoa; phylum Chordata; class Mammalia; order Primates; family Cercopithecidae; genus Rhinopithecus; species Rhinopithecus bieti. The sequence goes on from NW_016803348.1 coordinate 289,829, forward strand.
AAAATCAATCATTCTGTTAGTACTTTGGAAGTGCATTTCTAACACTTCAGTTTTTCTTCTTTTCTCTTAACATACAAGTAACCGCAAAATGATACTTATGACCTAAGTTGTGCATGAGCAATAGAGTAGAGATATGTGTTGCTGTTGTAGGACTCCTCTTAGTTCAGCTAAAACCCGGATTCTTGGCACACAACCAGGAAAGATTAGTCTCTCAGACACTTTGAAAGGTGAAGGGGAATGGAATTTATTGGGCACAAAGGCAAAAGGAAAAAACAACACCACAAAGTGAGATGAGGTCCTGCTAACAGGCTCTCCACCTCACCAACCTGGAATCCAAGATCACCACCCAGGAACAGGAGAGGCCAGGCTCCTCCCCTGCAAAAAGCATGAACTTTCAGAGGCTCCACCTGCTCTTCCCAATGCACAGGTGGACATTATTCAGAAAGAATCAATCGAGAAAGGGTGGGCTTCATCTGGGACCGGCAGTCTGGTTTTTCTGCCTTCAGAATGTTTTAGATTTGAAGGTGCCAGGGTTCTGTCGAAGGGGTGGATGGTGGGGGCCTTGTCTCTGTCACTCTTATGCCATTTTTTCGCATTTCTTCATTTTTTCTTTCTATACAATATGGTCAATTTATTAATCACTCATCACTTTGTGCACAGCAGCTCTTTTAATAGATTTTCGTCTTATGGAATAAATATTTTCTCTTTTGCATCTATGGGAACTGACAGATTCGTAAAAAAATAATACTGGTAATAAGGGAAGCTAGTATTTCTTGAGGATTTCCATAGTCCCGATGCTAAGAACTATTTCATTCAATACTCACAATGGTACTATTGTAATGGTTATTATGATGATCTCATTATCTAAGCTTACCTGGGTAGTAAGTACAAGAGAAGCCATTTATATTCAAAGCTATCTTACTTAGAGCTAACATACTTAACCACATTGATATATGTTGTCTACCAATGACATCAGGAATAAACATCAATTGTGGAGAGCCTCTTATGGAGAGTCATAGTTTGTGGTTTAGCAAGACCAGAAAATACATAACCTAGTACTGGATATGGAATACAAATATGATGCACAAATATCTGGAAGCCCAGTTAAGCCTTCAGCACCAATGGATACCTTCTACATTAGTTTAGAATTTACACAGACATTACCAGATCAATTTCAGATCCAAATTCAAATTGACTTCATTATTTTACAGATTCAAGAACATATATGGAATTCTCTTTCAGGTACTAAAATTCTCTAAGATACCCCTATCATAATTTTACTTTCCAAAGGAAGCATAAATTAGACACATAATAAAAGTATATTTTTAATTGACTTCAGACCTATTAATAGACAAATTAATGTATATAAATGGATAGTTACATGCTCATAAGCAGGCACTAGGCCCTAGTGCCTGCTCAGCATACCATCACTTTGTCTATTTCTTTTAGAATGCACACTTTTCAATTTCTTTTAGAATCCTTCAAGGACACATAACATAAAACAAATGGATAAACATTGTATTCAACATATGCACACTTAAGATACCGGAATATTGCTTATTAACTAGTTCAGTGGAGATGTAAAAGTTAGACTATGACCAGTTTTTAAATTTTTTTCTTTTCTTAAAAAGGCCAAAAGTGATCTAAGTCATGAGAGTTTGATTTAAATGTGGAATTTTGATGCAGATAACCTACAGCATTTTGTACACACCTTACCAGTAATTTTTAGTTCATTTGCATATTAACACTTTTGATGTTAAATAAAAAAAAGAGAGACAGAGAAATGTACTCCCTTGTCAAAAGGCTCAGATAGGAAGGATGGAAATGCTCTGCCCAAATTCAAATAAATCATTGGGACTATTCAAATCCCTGATGAAATATGGCAAGTTCTGTTATTCTTCAGAACTTTCCTTTTTAGTGAACCCATGTACTTGAACAGAGGGGGTGTTTGGTGGGAATTCCAAATGAAACAGAAGATTGGAATTTAGTATATCTTCCCAAGCTCACCTCCAACTGTAAAATACCAAGCAGACAGATTGCACGAGTAGGAACAAAGATAATTTTCTAGCTATTATTTTATTTTATTTTACTTTAAGTTCTGGGATACATGTGCAGAATGTGCAGGTTTCTTACACAGGTATTCATGTGCCATGGTGGTTTGCTGCACCCATCAACCCATCATCTATGTTTTAAGCCCTGCATGCATTAGGTTTTTGTCCTAATGTTCTCCCTCCCCTTGTCCCCCACCCCCTAATAGGCCCTGGTGTGTGATGCTTTCCTTCCTGTGTCCATGTGTTCTCACTGTTCAACTCCCACTTATGAGTGAGAACATGCGGTATTTGGTTTTCTGTTCCTGTGTTAGTTTACTGAGAACGATGGTTTCCAGCTTCATCCATGTCCCTGTAAAGAACATAAATCCATTATTTTTTATGGCTGTATGGTATTCCATGGTATATATGTGCCACATTTTCTTTATCCAGTCTATCATTGATGGGCATTTTGGTTGGTTCCAAGTCTTTGCTATTGTAAATAGTGCTGCAATAAACATACATGTGCATATGTCTTTATAGCAGAATTATTTATAATCCTTTGGGTATATACGCAGTAATAGGATTGCTAAGTCAAATGGTATTTCTAGTTCTAGATCCTTGAGGAATCACCACACTGTCTTCCACAATGGTTGAACTAATTTACACTTCCAACAACAGTGTAAAAGCAATCCTATTTCTCCATATCCTCTCCAGTATCTGTTGTTTCCTGACTTTTTAATGATCACCGTTCAACTGGCATGAGATGGTATCTCACTGTGGTATTGATTTGCATTTCTCTGATGGCCAGTGATGATAAGCTTTTTTTCACAGGTTTGTTGGCCACATAAATGTCTTCTTTTGAGAAGTGTCTGTTCATATCTTTTGCCCACTTTTAGATAGGGTTGTTTGTTTTGTTCTTGTAAATTTGTTTAAGTCCCTTCTAGATTCTGGATATTAGCCCTTTGCCAGATGAATAGATTGCAAATTTTTTCTCCCATTCTCTAGGTTGCCTGTTCACTCTAATGATAGTTTTTTTTGCTGTGCAGAAGCTCTTTAGTTTAATTAGATCCCATTTGTCAACCTTGGCTTTTGGTGCAATTGCTTTTGGTGTTTTAGTCATGAAGTCTTTGCCTATGCCTATGTCCTGAATGGTATTGCCTAGGTTTTCTTCTAGGGATTTTATGTTTTCAGGTATTATGCTTAAGTCTTTAATAAGTCTTGAGTTAATTTTTGTATAAGGTGTATGGAAGGGGTCTAGTTTCAGTTTTCTGCATATGGCTAGTCAATATTCCCAGCACCATTTATTAAATAGGGAATACTTTCCTCATTGCTTGTTTTTGTTAGTTTCGTTGAAGATCAGTTGGTTGTAGATGTGTGATGTTATTTCTGAGTCATCTGTTCTGTTCCATTGGTCTGTATATCTGTTTTGGCACCAGGACCATGCTGTTTATCATATTTTATTGCATCTATTTGATTCTTCTCTCTTTTCTTCTTCTTTAGTTTATCTAGCAGTCTATCTATTTTGTTAATCTTTTCAAAAAACCAGCTCTTGGATTCATTGATTTTTTGAAGGGTTTTTTGTTTCTCTATCTCCTTCAGTTCTGCTCTGATCTTCTTTTTTGTGTTCTGCTAGCTTTTGAATTTATTTGCTTTTACTTCTCTGGTTCTTCTAATTGTCATGTTAGGGTATCCATTTTAGATCTTTCCCACTTTCTGATGTGGGCATGTAGTGCTATATATTTCCCTCTTAACACTGTTTTAGCTGTGTCCCAGAGATTCTGTGATGTTGTCTCTTTGTTCTCCTTGGTTTCAAAGAACTTATTTATTTCTGTCTTAATTTTGTCATTTACTCAGTAGTAATTCAGGAGCACCATTGTTCACCCACCTACTTCTGTCAATTTGTCAAACTCATTCTCTGTCCCGTTTTGTGCCCTTGCTGTAGAGGAGTTGCGGTCACTTGGAGGAGAAGAGGCATTCTGGTTTTTGGAAATTACAGCACTTTTTTTGTAGGTTTTTCCTCATCTTCATGGATTTATCTACCTTTGATCTTTGACACTGATGGCCTTTGGCTGGGGTTTTGTGTGGGTGTCCTTTTCTTGCTGCTGATGTTACTGCTTTCTGTTAGTTTTTCCTCTAAGAGTAAGACCCCTCTTCTGCAGATCTGATGGAGTTTGCTGGAGGTCCACTCCAGACCCTGTTCACCTGGGTATCACTAGCGGAGGCTACAGAACAGCAAAGATTGCTGCCTGCTCCTTCCTCTGGAAGTCTCATCCCAGTGAGGCACCTGCCTGATTCCAGCCAGAGTTCTCCCATATGAGGTGTCTGTTGACCCCTTCTGGGAGGTTTCTCACAGTCAGGAGGCATGTGGGTCAGGGACCCACTTGAGGAGGCAGTCTGTTCCTTAGCAGAGTTCAAGTGCTGTGCCTGGAGATCGACTGCTCTCTTCAGAGCCAGCAGACAGGAACACTTAATTCTGCTGAAATTATACCTACAGTCACCCCTTCCCCCAGGTGCTCTGTCCCAGGGAGATGGCAGTTTTCTCTATAAGCCTCTGACTGGAGCTGCTGCCTTTCTTTCAGAGATGCCCTGCCCATTGAGGAGGAATCTTGAGAGGCAGTCTGGCAACAGTCACTTTGCTGCACTGTGGTGAGTTCTTCCCAGTCCAAATTTCCTAGCTTCCTTAACACCATGAGGGGAAAGCCACCTACTCAAGCCTCAGTAATGGTGGACACTCCTCCCCTGACCAAGCTCAATCGTCCCAGGCCTACTTTAGATTGCTGTCCTGGCAGCCAGAATTTCAAGCCAGTGTTTCTTAATTTGCTGTGCTCTGTGGGAGTGGGACCCACTGAGCAAGACCACTTGGCTCCTTGGCTTCAGCCCCTTTTCCATGGAAGTGAATGGTTCTGTCTCACTGAGATGCCAGGTACCACTAGGATATGAAAAAAAACCTCTGCAGCTAACTCAGTGTCTGCCCAAACAGCCACCAAGTTTTATGCTTGAATCCCAGGGCCCTCGTGGTGTAGGCACAAGAGGGAATGTCCTTGTCTGTGGGTTGTGAAAACCGTGGGAAAATTGTAGTGTCTGGGTCAGATAGCACAGTCCTTCACACCTTCCTTTGGCAGGGGTATTGAGGCCACTGGCTGCTTGCAATTCCCAGGTGGGGTGATGCCCCACCCTGTTTTTGCTCACTCTACATGGGCTGCACCCACCGTCTAACTAATCCCAGTGAGAGGAACCAGGTACCTAACTTAGAAATGCAGAAATCAAAATCATCCACCTTCTGCATTGGTCTCGCTGGCAACAACAGACCGGAGCTCTTCCTATTTTGCCACCTTGCCAGATCCTCAATTTTCTACTTCTTCCATAGAAACTAAGTCAACACAAAAATGAGCAAGAAACCTTGCTAATTAGAGTTTACAGAGATAGAAATTCAAAACTAAGTCCTGGTGTCAGGAAAAATATTTCTCAACCTGTCCCCAGTGTTCTACAACTCTGTTTTAGCCAGCAACTCTGTAACTAACTGGACCAAAGTATGACCTGTGTTTGATTCATTATTTATACTTAATCTAAAGCTCACTATCTGATTTTGATACCCATAAAGGTGTGTACCTTTCCCAGATCAGACACACACAGACATAGATTTGAGAATTAATGAAATACTTGAGAATTTGAAATATATATATTTGGAAATTAATTACTTTGATAAAGTTTGAGAAATTTCCACTTCAGGCTTTTTGAAACACTAAATCAAAATATTTCCTTCCTCTTAATCTTATAGCAATAGATGGATTGTGTTGAGTTGATTGAGATACACAAAAACACACACACACACAACTTTCTTCAAAACTAGCTCTTTTCTCAACCCAAGTTCTGACACACCACAGGTTTATTTCTCCCCCTTTACACATCCAGCAATGGGACAGTATCCTACAGAACATGAACGTCTTAACATCTTATGACACGATAATGATCCGTAAACATAGTACTCCACAGTTCCCTCCAATCAGTTTTCTATTTAGTTTTAGTTATCTTAAATCTTTCTATTTCATTTCTATTTAGTTTCTAAAAACTAAATAGAAAGATTTAGGCCTCAAAGACCTAAGTTGGCAAAGTTCTTAAACTTGGATTAAAGTCACTAATTCTCAAGGTAATCCCAAGAGAACTCTCACGATACTTAGCATTTTTCAAAAATGACAAAATAGTAACAGTGCAAATAGTAGTAACTTAGCCTTGACCTCTTCTCTCCCTAGCTTACCTCAAGAGTCAGGATCGTTTTTTGACTGACCAATGAGAGTGAATTCTCAATTTTGTTTACATTTTGAACTCATTGCCTCACAAGACATCTTCATTTTTGCTACAGAACAAATCTGATGTCCTAAGATAGTTTAAATTAGTAGTTTTCAACATGTTAGTGGTTTCAAAGAGTTCAATGGACTCCCTAGAGGTAGCTCGGAAATTATCAAAAGAGATATAAGAAAAATCTATTGGGGATTTCTTTACTTCTCCACTCCAAATTCAACCAGAAGAGTACTTATGTTATTAGCTTTACATATTTAACTTTAGTTTAAGATTTTTGAAGAAAGCACAGTTTAAGAAAACTTAAACATTCTGGCTTTAGATAATGGAACTGAGACACATCAAAGGGATCCTTAAATGTGTCACAAGTTGTCAAGTGAAGTTAGGCTTCATAATATTTATCTCTAAAATAAATATATGTAAAAGACACATCTACCTACCTGCTGATTCAGCAAAATGTACCTTAGGGGTAACAAAAGCAAAACAAAATAGTAACTATTTTTAAAGAAGAAACTGCATCCATCTCACCAATAGGACAGAAGGTTAGGCCATTCTATTTTACTATTTTCTTAACAATGTAACTGTTACTGCCCCATTTACCTTAACAGAGTTTTAGAGAGAGTGCGGAGTTCCTGAATTCCTACCAAAACCAAACAAAAGAAAACAAAATGAAAAACAAGCCATGGGTGTTACAATTTATCGTGTCTTTTTCAAAGTAGGATAAAATGGGTCATTTTCATACTATCTGGTCCACAGTGCAAGAAACTTCACTTGTTATCTTGAAATGAAAATGTGTCTCTCTTTTTTTTAACAGTCTAATGATATTTTAACACTTTAATCCCTAGAAGTTACTGGGATTAAATATAACAAAATTACACTGAGCAGAAAATGGTTATCAAAAAAAATTAATCCTAAGCTGATCACATACTCACCATGTATGCTGAGTAAAGTTACTTTTCAAAAAACATCATGTAATTTAAAAAGACCAAAAAGCAAAATAAGATGAAAACATTTTCAAGATCAATTGAACATAAATATGTGGGTTTATTTTCATGCTTTCCTTCCTATTCCATTGGTCTCTGTGTCCATTTTTATGCTAGTTCCATACTGTTTTGGTTACAATCACTTCATAATATGTTTCAAAAGGGAATGTGATGTCTCCAGCTTTGTTCCTTTTGCTCAAGATTGTTTTTTGCTGTTCAGGGTCTTCTGAAGTTCCATACAAGTTTAAGATTATCTTTTCTATTGCTATGAAAATGAAATTGGAATTTTCATAGTGATTGCACTGAAACTGCAGATTGCTTTAGGTAGTATGGACATTTTCACAATATTAATTATTCTAATCCATGACCATGGGACTGCTTTTCATCAATTTGTGCTTTCTTCATTTTCTTTTATCAGTGTTTTGTAGTTTTTAGCATATGGATCTTTTATCTCCCTGGTTAGATTTTACCTAAGTATTTAAATTGTATTTGGTTGCAATTATAAATGCTGTTGTTTTATTACTTTCCTTTTTTGATAGTTTATTATTGGTGATTACAAACACTACTGATTCTTGTATGTATGTTGATTTTGTATCCTGCACCTTTACTGAATTCATTTAATAAATGAATTTATTCCTTTTCAATAAATGAATTTAGTCCTAACAGTATTTTGCAGTCTTTAGGATTTTTCTATCTGTAAGATCAAAGACAAGACAATTTTACCTTTTCTTTTCCCATTAGGATGACTTTTTTTCTTTCTTTCTTTTTTTCTTTTTTTCCTGTAATCCCAAAACCATAGGCAACAAAAGCAAATAATAATAAAAAAACAAGATCAATGGGGTGGCTTCAAATCAAAAGTTTCTGCACAGCAAAGGAAACAATTAACAAAGTGAAGAAACAACCCACAGAATGGGAGAAAATATTTACAAATCATACATCTGGTAAGGGGTTAATATCCAAAATATGTAAGTGATATGGTTTGACTGTGTCTCCACCCAAATCTCATCTTGAATTGTAGTTCCCATAATCACCACATGTGGTAGGAGGGACCCAGTGGGAGACAACTGAATCGTGAGGGCAATTTTCCCCATGCTAGTCTCCTGACAGTAAGTTCTTGTGAGAGCTGATGGTTTTATAAGGGGTTTCCCCATTTGCTCAGTTCTCATTCTTCTACCTCCTGCTGCCATGTGAAGAAAGACCTGTTTGCTTCCCCTTCCAGCAAGATTGTAAGCTTCCTGAGACCTCCCCAGCCACGCTGAACTGTGAGTAAATTAAACCTCTTTCCTTTATAAATTACTCAGTCTTGGGTATGTTTTTATTCACACCATGATAATAAATTAATACAGTAAAAAACTTAAACAACTTAATAGCAAGAAAGCAAATAACCTGATTTTAAAATGAGCAAAGGATCTGAACAAACACTTCTCAAATGAAAATATACCAAAGGCCAACATAAATTTGAAAGAATGCCCAGCACCACTGTTACTAGTGTAATGCAAATTAAAACCACAATGTGATATCACCTCACACTTGTTAGAATGGTTTTTACCAACAAGACAAAAGATAATTGTTGACAGAATGTGGAGAAAAGGGAAACCTTGTACACTGTTGGTGGAAATGTAAATTAGTACAGTCAATGTGAAAAATGGCATGAAGATTCCTCAAAAATCTGAAAATAGAACTACGCTATGATCCAATAATCCTACTTCTAGGTATATATCCAAAGGAACTTAAATCAGTTAAAGCAGTATCCGTACTCCTATGTTCATTGCAGTATTATTCACAACAGCAGAGATGTGGAATCAATCTGTCTCCATCAACAAATGAATGGATAAAGAAAATGTGGTATATGTGACTATATTTATACACACACACATACTATATATACACATACTATAGTATGTATATAGTACATGTATGTATATGTATATATAGTATGTGTGTATATATAGTCACATATACCACTATATACACACACCATATATGTGTATATATACACACATGTATATGGTGTGTGTATATATGTGTGTATATATATGCAAGTTATATATATTTTATATATGTGTGTGTATATATAGAATACAAATCCACACATGTACCCTGCACATGTACATACATGCATATATATATATATATGTATGCATATGTACTGGGTACATTTGTAGATGGAATACTATTTAGTCTTTAAAAACAAAGAAATTCCATCCTTTGCAACAATGTAGGTGAATCTATAGGACATTATGTTCAGTGAAATAAGTCAGGCACAGAGAGACAAATGTCATGTGATCTCACTTACATATGGAATCTAAAAAAAGTTGAACTTTTAGTAGACAGTAGAGTGGTGGTTACCAGAGGATGGGTGGAACGGGGGAGAGGAAATGAGGAGATGGTCAAAAGGTACAAATTTGCAGATAGGAGATTAGGTCTTGAGATCCATTAAACAATAGGGTGATTATAGTCAATAATAATGTACTATGTATTTCAAAATAACTAAAAGTGTAAATTTAGAACATCTTAACATTTTAAAAGATAGGCAAGGGAGATGATGTAGATGTTAATTAGCTTGATTTGATCGTTCCACATTTTATACATATATCAACATCTCACATTGAGCTCCATAAATGCATATAATAATGATTTGTCAATCAGAAATAATAATAAAAATAATTTTTGTTAAGTAACAATAATTTCTTGGATTATTCTACTGAAAATACTCTGGATTCAAAAGAGCTCCTATTTTTTATATTCCCCATTTTTCTAATAACCTTTCAAAATCTTTCCTATTAACTCAAGGGCTCAGAATCACAATTGTTAAGTTGCAAATTATTTAGTTCCCGTATGTTCAAATTGATTATGATCATGCAGAACCCGGATTAAGAAATGGTTTTATCAAAGTAGTAGCAGAGTCTCTCCGAAAGGAGTCTGGGTACACCTGGAGGTATGAGGACATAATCTTAGCAAACAGAGTTTTCTATGAACATTTTAAATATAAGTTTTCATCTCTGAGAGAACCCAAAAATTAAAAGAAGCATATTCTGAATCAATGGGGTGACTTACAGATTACTGGACATTGCAATGCCTCAGGTTGAATTTGATTTTAGCAATTGAGCTACTACCAGGCAATACTTCATTAATTTGTCCAGGCTAACAAGAAAAGAATAAAGGAGATTATCACACAGAAGATGCATTTTGTGCTGAATGAAGTCTAATTGACTGCCACAGAGATTTAAAACAGAAAGTGATGACAGAATTGAGACATCACAAGGCACATGGTAAAAGGGATGTGCTAACTTAAGATAAAACACAATAGATTTAATTTCAGAAAACAGCACTATGTATCTCATCAAATATATATAATTAATTTGCCTGTTTTGGTTTTATAGCCTTTGTTTGTATTTATATTTCTAAATTTGTTTGGATTTTATAGGATTTACCAGAGATTTATAAATTTTGTAAGAAAAAGGGAATTCTAGATTAGTTCCTGCTTTATATATTTTAAAATAACATTACAGTAAAGCTAATTTTGCTCTGTCTTTAATAAACCTTTATAAATTTTTCAATGCATAAATAAAATGTATTATGAAGATTCATAAATTTTGTTTCTTTTAAAGAGGTTTATCAATAGGTACACATGAACATAAAGATAAAAATAATATTCACTAGGAACTCCAAAAGGGGAAGAATGGAAGAGAGGCTGAGGGTTGAAAAATTATTTGCTGGTATGATATTCACTATTTGGATGATGGGTACCCTGGAAGCCCAAACCTTACCATTGTGCAATATATCCATGTAACAAACCTACACGTGTACCCTGTGATTCTAAAGTAAATGTAATGATAATAAAGAGATTTGTGAATTTAATCATGCTTAAGAAACACAATTATAGGTGAATTTTTTTCATACAGACCACAATATTTTAAACTTTTTCTTACCACGATGAATATAAGCTCCATTTTCTTCCTTAAATCTGATAACACATAAAAATTAAATGATAACACTCATCTATAGCTTCTACAGCTTACTGTATGGTATTGACTTTGTGATGCATCAAAATGGTATATGAAGTCTTGCCTCAATACTTCTTTTGAGGTTCTGTGCAATTATACTGCACTTCAGAGCCGCAGAATGTGGTGTGAAATATATTGAATGCTTGTTATGTAGTAGTCAGTGGAAATTCAACAATGGAAAGATGTAAACACTCTACTGGTAAAAACATCTAAGTGGAAAACGTATGAGAATCTGGTGTGGGATGCTATAAACTGAGTAACCAGAAGGGTTTTGCTGCGTAATCACAGGAAGCACAGGTACAAATAGCTCCTACTCAAACATAATAGATCACAGAGGACTTCTCATAGAAGATGGCATCTATTTCTGAAGAATATATGTAAGAGTTAGCCAGGCAAAGGGAGTTTGAATTGAATATGCACATTTAAAAGGACTCTTAAAAGAGAAAGTGATCTTCACAGAGGTCTAATATGAAGCGATTATATACTTCCTAAATACCAATATGAAAATTAGTAATTTTCTTAAGTTCTGGAAATATTTTTGGCTATTATCATTTCAAATACTATGCCACCTTTTTGTATTCTACTCCTTTTGTAGTTTCTACTTGATATTTGTCAGATGTTCTCATTCTGTCTTCCTTATCTCATAACTTCATGTTCATGTTTTATATCATTCTATAGATTTGTGTGATGTTGTGTGTAATTTCCATAGTACCTTATCTCAACACACTTGTTCTCTCTTCACCTATGGCTAATTTGCTATTTAATTTTTTCACTATATACAGAGTCTTTTAAAATTTCAATACGATTTCTTATTGCTGGGCTGATCTGGTTCTTTGACAAATATGTCTTTTGTTAAAATGTGCAACTTTCATATGGTTTTATGATTATTTATATTTTAAAATAACTCTAAACTTAATTATTTTGTCACCTCTACGATATTTATCTAACACCTTAGATTACTGGGGTGAAGGATGAATAATACTTTTATCTGTTGTATATCCTATGTCTCTCTCATATTGGGATATTTTTCTATATTTGGTTTGTAATTTTTCAGTTTGGATCTCATTGTTAGGGTAAAGTCTATTTTTGTGAAAGTTCTATATACTCTGGATTGTAATAAATATTCCTACAGGGAGGTGTTGTGTTTGTTTGGTCAGTGTGAAATCCCACAACTCCAATTATACTGAAATCTTGAGGTCACCATGGAAATAGAAAAAAATATAAAAGGTCATCTACAAAAGAAAGAGAAATGTACAGGCATTATGCTCTTCTTATTTTGACACTATATGATGCAAGACAATGGAAAATGTCTTTAAAGTTCTGAGAGAAAATTAGTTGAATATAAAATTCCACACATAAAAGCAAAATAAAAATACATAAACACTCAAAGTTTACTCTCAGTTTCCCCTTTTGAATAATTTTCTTGAAAATTGATTCCCACCAGACATGGTGGCTCATGTCTGTAATCCCAGCACTTTGGGAGGCCAAGGCAGGTGGATCACAAGGTCCTGGTCCACATGGTGAAACTCCATCTCCACCAAAAATGCAGAAATTACCTGGGCATGGTGGCATGTGCCTGTAGTCACAGCTACTCAGGAGGCTGAGGCAGAAGAATTGCTTGAACTTCGGAGGCGGAGGTTGCAGATCACACCACTACACTCCAGCCTGGCAACAGAGTGAGACACTGTCTCAAAAAAAAAAAAAAAAGAAAAGAAAATAGATTCCCATAAAAAATATATATGCAAGAAAGAATAGATTCCCATAAAAATATATATGCAAGAAAGAAGAAAATATGTAGGATATAAAAAACAGTGGCATTAAACCAAGACTTCCCATGAAAAAAATATATATATATTTATAAGAATAAGAGTTTAGCAGCAATCCTGAAAGCAATATCCAAATTAGAACAGAAATACAACAGGCTCCAAGAAAGTCTTCAAGCAAAAGGATAGGTTGTGGTCTAGTAATCATTGCCATTAATAAAGAGATGCATGGCGTTCTTGGTATGGTAAAGAAAGCATATATTTCCAGTCAGCAAGGAAAAACAAGGAAAAAAAATATGAAATGCCAAGAAACAGAAATGAATGTAGTAAGGCAAAACAAAAAAGAAGGAAAGCATTCAGAAGTTATGAAATGACCAAAGCAAGAGAGGATGATGGCCTGAACTAAGAGAGTGGCCTATATGGAGAAAATCCAAGAGAATAATGAGATAGCATCAATAGTTCTTCTACCGGAAAGGGGTCCCAATCGAGACCCCAAGAGAGAGTTCCTGGATCTCGCCCAGGAAAAAATTCAGGGTGAGTCCACAGTGCAAAGTAAAAGCAAATTTATTAAGAAAATAAAGTGGTGAAAGGACAGCTACTTCAAAGACCAAGTAGGACATTCCTGAAAGTAAGAACACATCCACCCTAGGTACAATGCATATATATATATGTGTGTGTATGTGTGTGTGTATATGTGTAAATATATGTATATATGTATGTGTATATATGTGTATATATATGATAAAAATAGATCTTAGGGAGGAGATGTGCTCTGCTACAAGGTTTTGTGATAAAGGATTAATTGTCTTAATTACTATATTTTGCAAGAATCAGTATTATTATCTTTAAAGCAAAATTAGGAATGCCCTTGTTCTCCAGATATCAGGATATCTGGACACACCCAAGTCTGGGTTCTGTTTCAGTAAACATCATTCATTTGTTTCCTTAATCGTAAACATCTAGAGGCTAGGAATGCCTAATTTTCTGGAATGCAGCCCAGCGGCTCTCAGCCTCATTTTCCTAGCCATCACTCAAAGTGGAGTCGCTCTGGTTCAAATGCCTCTGACAGTTCCTAGTGACTGAATGTAGGAATATGGAGGAGTGACAGAAGAGGAATCAAGGATGATGCCAAGTTTCTGATTTTAAAACCTAGAAATGATTATTTCATTTATTAAAGAGTATAGAAAGAGGAACATATTTGAAGGAGAAAATATTAAGCTGAGATTTGTTGGCATATCAGTGGCTATTGGCCCTCTTAGCAGCCATAGGAAGCACCTTATTTTGCCCCTATAATTCATTGTTCACATCACAAAGAAATAACAGTGCACAAAATAAGTCTTGGAGGTGGAGAGTAGAAAAGAATGGTCAAGTCTCTGTATTTCATTCCAAAAGGAATAAGATGGTATATGTGTTAGTGTGTTTTCTCTATGATCAGAATTAAAATACATATTATTTCCTCTTGTGTTCTGGCTACAGCAAATAAGTTGCTGTTCAACAATATGTATTATAAAATTAAAATAAAATTTCTTATAATAAAATGTATTGCAGAATTAAATGTTGTTCAAATATAACAATTATTATCATTGTCATACCTTACTCCTATGAGAGTCTACTTTTCTATTTAAATTTTATAAACCCAATACTATCTTTATAAAAAATTGGGCATTATAAGGAAGTTTAAATTTTGAGTAGCAAAGGAGAGTGCCATAATATAATCAATTGCTGTAATATTCAAATGTTTTATTCATCTAGAAATGTGCCTGGTTCTTTCACATCTGGCCAAAGAAAGCATCTCCTCCTTCATGTCCTCGGTTTGTTCTTATGAAACTGTCACTCAAATGTAGATATGGTCATGAAAAGCCAGGGCGGAGGAGAAAATTAAGACCCTTTTCCTTATGAAATGAGCTCTTTGATTCTCATCAAATCCTGATAGGATTTTTGACTGGTAGCAAAACTGTGTGTACAAATATAGTTATTGCCAACTATACAGGGGGCACCCTAAAGGCATTTATATCCTTTTCTTACGTCCAGTTATAAAAGTAACATGCCCGAGAACTGGCACGAAAAGGGAGTGCTTGTTTCCTTCTACATGCATGAGGGCATTGGTGGGTGTCTTTCCCACTTGGAAGAGGAAAGTTCAGCTCAACAATATTTTATTTTTATAGACCACTTTATTTTTAACCTGCAGCATTCATTTTTGAAAGAAAATTAAATTTGGGGACCCCAAACTCATTTAGCCAAAGGGAAAAGTCAAGCTGGGAACTGGGTCACTCAAACCTGCTTTCCCCTTTTGGTTCCTAAATACGATGGCTACAAGAAGAAAAGCTACAAGCGTCCCCGTATTTTCCCCACAAGAAAATTCCTAGTGAGCTGTTAAAACTTCACCATAGCAATGCAAATTGGTAGCTTATCTTTACGGGTGCAGTCATCTCAGCCCATCAGACACAAATGCACATCTGATTGTAACCCTACTCCATTTTGTCTGTGTTAACTTACGTAAAATGCAGATTCCCACATTTTCCCTCTGACCCTTTTGTTTGTGCCATCTTATGTAAAAAATGCAGATTCTCTGAGCCAGGCAAAGGCATGAATGACTACTTTTCCCTAAGCCCCCTCTTACATGAAAACTGTGTACTTCTCGATATCCTGCCCTCTCCCCTTCAAATTTGGAGCCCTCAAAATTATCTTCGGAGAAAGGCACAGACCTGTCTTCCCGGGCGAGTCCATAACTTTGGCAAACAAATTTCCTAAAATGATTGAGACTTGTCATTTTACTCAATTGGCACAATATATCTACTCAAACAGTATCACATACACGTCTGCAGCAGGGGAGGTCAGAGAGCACAGTTCTGAGTCCTGGCTTTTCTACTTGCTGGCTGTGAAACCCAATACAAACTAACTTGAGCCTTTTGAGCATAAGGTTCCAAATCCATAAAATATAAGGTAACAATCACAACTTTCCTTGCAGAACCTGAATTAACCCTCAAACCTAACCCTTGTTCTACAGTCAGGGCCAGTTAGGATAATGAATGTAAACTCAATTTTTTTTTTGTCTTTTGTCTTTACCTTGGGAATGTCTGATGCATTTATCTATTCGTTTATGAATCATACTCTGTTGCCCTCTCCTATCCCAAGCTGCCTCTATGAAAAGTATATTTTTTACTAAAATTAAAATTTTTCTTTCCTTAATGGACTTTAGCTTTGAAGCTAAAGGATTTTAAATGAACTTCCCCAAATCGTGTGTAGTTTTATATTCTTATAGCTTCACTTCCTGAATGAGCTTTGGAATGTTTATGTGAGAGAAGTCTAATATTTTAGATTTGGCTTGTCAGTGTTTAATGTCTGTTACAAAGTGTAACTATAAAGTAATAAAATAATCTTGTTTTGCTTGAACACTGGCTCTAAATTCCATTCAAAAAAGAGCATCAAGGGCATTTTGAGCAATTAAATATTGGCTGAAGTGTACAGGAGTCCATGATCAGAATTCTGTACAACACGTTAGGGCATATCAGTGTGGATGTATATGTGTGTGTGTGTGTGTGCGTGTGTGTGTGTATGTTTATAAAGCCTCAGTACTTAAAAGTAATAGAAGACATTCGCATTTTCATGACATTTTTAAAAAAGTTTTTACATATAAATATATGTATACATATATTTAGCTCCTCACAGAAATACTGTGTAGTTTATCACAAGTAAAATTCGAAATAGAAGTTCAGAAAATCAGGTTTCTCAAAAAATAGACATTATGGAGAAGCTGGAACCTGACTGCAGGCACTGTGATTCCAAATCCAAGGTTATTTCCATCTAATATAATTGTAAATTGCTATGGACACAGGTTATTTCTAACTACAAATATTTTTACTATTACTTTGATTTTACAGTTAAGATACTACAGTTCAAATAAGCTAAACTACTTGCTAAAGTCACACACTTACTTTACAAGGAGAAACTAGATGGAACCTCAGACTTCAGAAATTTAATTACATATCTCAATTTCTGTGAGATAGATACAAAAGTATTTTGGGTTGTTCTAAAGAAAGATACCTTCATTTATATGATTACCCTCAAATAGTTCAAGAGATATAGTAAATCACTTGGTATTCATATTCAATACAGCCACAGACTCTATCTCAAAATTCCAAATACCTATAAAATTGTCAACAAATTGGTCATTTTTTTATGGCTTCACTTTAATTTTATGAGCTGAAATGAGATGACCAAAATCAAAATATACTGAAAACAAAATCTCTGAAAGGAAGGAAGGAAGGAAGGAAGGAAGGAAGGAAGGAAGGAAGGAAGGAAGGAAAAGGAAAGGAATCAGCACAAACCCTAAACAAAGGGAGACCTCTATTTTTCTCTAACTGAACCTCTCTAATCTAGTGTGGATTTTTACCACATTAAGGGCTTTTAAAAGTCAGCAGCAGGATGTAATTTACTGCTAAGGCTGTTGGTTGTATGCAAATCCAAGTCCAGGAGCATACATATAAATTATTTCTTGAAGTTTTCCCTGTGTTTCTTGATGAAAGAAACACACACAACTTGAATGAGCTGTTCCTCACTCTTTGGATCTGTTTTAATCATCTATATTTTAGCACTTACTGCCTTTTCCTACAGTATTTCAGTTTTAACTAAACATGATAATCTTTAAAATCGGAAAAAGCTGTCTATTCCTTTCATACACAGGAGCTATATTTTATTATCTCCAGAGTTTTTATGCCTTACAACATGGGCAAATTTATTCTAAAATTCAGTAGTAAGAAAAAAAAATGGTACAAAAGCCTACATTCCATATTTCCTTTCCTTTTTTCTCTTGTCCAAACAATGAATATCTTACTTACTCATGCAAATTACAGCAGACCAATAGGCCATGTTCATACACAATTGGGATATTCACACATACCTCTAACACACTGCAGTCAGGGAGTAAAACAAAAATGAAGATGGATAAAATTACAATTCAGTTTAAACAAGCCGCATGGTAGGGAACAAGCACCTGATTTGGAATCAGAAAATGAGAACACAAGTTCTGGCTTTGATTCTTGCTTCCCATGTTCTCTCATAGCACCCCTTCCCTTGCCTGTGAATGAAGAGATTTGTCTAGTACCAAAGGCCCCTGGGATTCCAGTTCAAGGTAGCTGACTAGAGACATCAGACACCTACCCTTTCCAGAAAGAAGACCCAGCATTACCATTGGTTTATCTTATCTTGAAGAGAACATCTTAGTGAGAACACTAGAGTCCAACAGAGAAGTATGAGAAACACCTGAGGCAGAGAATGAGGAGGAAGGCAGCAGCCAGTTCAGCCAAGATTTGCTGGGAGCCCAGATTGGCTCTGTATTATAAGAAAAGAGTAAGTGAGGGAAATTCAGTGGTCCACATGCCCACCACAGACTGCTGCAGTCCAAACCATGAGAGCGCTTTTCCACTTACGTGAACCCTGACATTAGAATAGGCACTCATTTGGAGACCCAAATCAGGAGAGCATTGCACCAGAAAGGAAACTTGTGCTGCTCACTCACATCCATAAGACCTAAGCAGCTGCAGCAGGGTGCCGTTGTGAGAGCACAGCCACCATGGGGCTTCATTTTGCCTTGGGAACCACAGCCTCAATATCATGATATCCAAGGAGCACCCATAGACATCCCCCTGTGCCCACCCAGAAGGCTACAGTGTCACAGTGCTAGCTGGATTCAAAGGTGTTCAGTGTCTCCAGTAGTCTATCCCAAAGGGACTTCTACTCTGTGGGAAAAGGAAAGTCCAGGGCACCAAAAAGGCAGACTGTGGGACAAAGGAAACCAAAGTATGCACTTTTCAGAGCCCAAGGGCATCCTTTCTGGGGCTATGAGAAATGACCCCAACCCCAGCAGCAACACAAACTCTGTGCTCAGCCTCACAAGTAGAGCACGAGATCCCCTCCCACTGGCAGAGTGGGCTTTGTATTCAGACTTATATGTAAAAAGAAGGACCCCTTCTTTTCTCTCTGCACACCACAGAAGCCACAGCTGCTGCTGCCACTGCAGGCTTGGATGGGTGAACTAGAGGGTTTCTGGTATGGGGCTGTGAGTGACAACTGTGCCCCCATTGACAGTATGACCTCATGCTTAGGCTCACACACAAAGGATGAGATCCTTTCCCTGCCTGTGTGGCACTGTGGCACTGCTGCCACCAAGAGCAGATGAGCCTGAGAGCTGTGTTTCTGGGTTGGTGGGTGGCAATCTCACTCTGCAGCCACTGCCAACACCAGTGTACACTGCTGGCGAACAAAACAGAGAACCCGCTCAACTGCCCTGCCCACCAATGCCACTACTGACATACAAGCAGGCCATGAGAATACCCAAGAATTGCCCTCCCTGGTCTCAATAACACCACTGTCAGTGTATGCCACCCTGGACTCAATAGTAGGCATGCTCAGCCCACTGCTGCCACCACTGGAGCCAAAAGACTTACCCATCTGGCATCTCTCCCCCCAGAAAAACTTCACCACAGCCACCACTAATAACCAAACCCTAAACCATTAAGAATATCACAGATATCGTTCCTGCTGCTTACAGCCAAAGAAATTATATAGAGACTATGCTACTGCATGTACCTGGAACCAAAGGCAAAGTCTACTACCCCACCAACACCACTGGTACACCTTCAGGAAAAAGCCCTACCATACTAAAGCAAATTCAAAAAATTAGAGGGAGTGACTATTATCCCAGATGCACATATATCAACCTAATAACACAAGAAAGCAGAAAAAAAGCAAGGAAATCTAACACCTTCAAAGGAATAAAATAATCCTGTAGTAATGGACCCCAATCAAAAAATTTACAAAATCCCAGAAAATAGTTCAAAATTATGATACTAAAGAAGCAAAGTGGGATATAAAAGAATCCCAAAAACAATACAAAGAAATCAAAAAAATAATTGAAATATTGTTGATAAATTTACCAAAGGGAGAGGTATCATAAAAAAGAACCAAACAGAAATTCCAGAACTGAAGAATTCCTTAAATGAAATACAAAATACACTAAAAAGCTTCAACAGTAGACTAGATCAAGCAGAAGACAGAACATCAGAACTTGAAGACAGTTCTTTTGAAGCAATCTAGTCAGACCAAAGAAAATTTAAAAAGAATAGAAAAGAATGAACGAAGTTTTCATGATATAGGGAACACTATAAAGCAATCAAACATATGAATTATCAGTATCCCCAAAGGCAAAGAGAGAATAAAAGCATTTGAAAACCTATTAAAACATAACAAATAAAAACATCTCAAGTCCAGCAAGTGATTTTAGGCATCCAGACACGGGAAACCTAGCAATCCACAACACATACCATGCAAAAACTCTTCTCCACAACACCTTTTGGTCAAACTATATCAAGTCAATGACAGATACAATTTTAAAAACATTGAAAGCGTCTAATAGTCTATAAAGGAGTCCCTATCAGACTAAAAGTGGACTTCTTAGCTGACATCTCACAGACCAGGGGAGAATGGGATGATATAGTCAAAGTGCTGAAAGAAAATAAACACCACCCATGGATTTTATATCCAGCAAATCATCCTTCATAAATAAAGGAGAAATAAAATCTTCCCAGATATCAAATACTGAGAGAATCCATCATTACTGAACCAGTCTTACAAGAAACACTCAACAGAGTCCTAAATCTGGAAGCAAAAGAATGACAGTTACCTTCATGAAAACACAAGAAAATGAAAATTCAGTGGTAAAGCAAACACATAAATGAGGAAAATAAAAGACTCAAAAGGTACAACCACAGAAAATTGTAAACCACAAGGACAGTCAATAAGAGAAAAAGAAAGAAACAAAACAAACAAAAAAGAAAAACAGAAAACAACAATATGACAGGAACAAACCTCACCTATAAATAATAACCCTGAGTGTAAATGGATTGAATTCTCCACTTGAAAGATATAGACTGGTTGGGTGGTTAGAGAACCATGATCCAACTATATGCTGCCTGCAAGAAACACTTTACCTGTAAAGACACATATAGATTGAAAGTAAAGGGATGGAGATATTCCATACAAACAGAAACCAAAAGAGAGCAGAAATAGTTATACTTATATCTGTTAAAACAGACTTTAAGTCAAAGTAGTTTGAAAAAGACAAAGAAAGGCATTATGTAATAATAAAAGGATCAATCCAGCAAAAGGATATAATAATTTTAAACATATATGCATCCAACACTGAAGCACCCAGATTAATAAAGCAAATATTACTGGGCCTAAAGAAAGAAATAGATTCTAATACAACAATATGGCAGACTTTGACTCTCTACTCTCAGGATTTTACAGGTCATATAGACAGAAAATTAACAAAGAAACTTTGGACTTCAACTGGATTTTAAACCAAATTGACATAACAGAAATTTGCAAAATATTTTATACAACAACTGCAGAAGTTTCAACAAATTTTTAAAAATCAAAGTCATATCAAGTATCTGCTCAGACCATAATGGAATAAAACTAGCAATCAATACCAAGAGCAATCTTGGAAACTATACAAATATGTGGAAATAAAGCAACATTGCTTCTGAATGGCCATTGGGCCAATGAAAAAATTAAAATAGAAATAAAAAATTTCTTGAAACAAATGAAAATAGAAACACAGCATGCCAAAATCTGTGTGACACAGCAAAATCCATGCTAAGACAGAATATTATAGCAATAAATGCCTACATCAAAAAAAAAGAAACCAGAAAGATTTAACATAAATAATCAAATAATGCACCTCAAATAATAAGAAAATCAACAACAAACTAAGCCAAAAAATAGTTGAAGAAAAGATAATAAAATCAAAGCAGAATTAAACAAAATAGAGAATTAAAAAACATACAAAAGATCAATGAAACAAATAGTTTGTTCTTTAAAAAGATACACAGAATTGATCAACCTCTCCCTAAACTAACCCCCAAAAAAGAGAGAGAAGACCAAGTGAAACAAACCAGAAATGAAAAAGGAGACATTACAACTAATTCCACAGAAATATGAATAATCATCAGAGATTATTATGAACAACTACATGCTAACAAACTGGAAAACCTAGAGGAAATGGTTACATTCCTGGAAATATACAACCTACCAATATTGAATCACAAAGAACTAGAAAACCTGAACAAACCAGCAACAGGTAGCAAGATTGAATCAGTAATAAATGTCTCCCAACAAAGGAAAGCCCAGGACCAGATGGATTCACTGTGCAATTCTACCAAACATACAGAGAAAAACCAATATCAATCCTACTCAAAGTATTCCAAAAAACTGAATAGAAGGGACTTGTCCCTAACTCATTCTACATCCAGCATTACCCTGATACCAAAATTAGATAAGGACACAAGAAATAAAGAAAACCTCAGCCAATATCCCTGATGAACATAGGTACAATGGATCTAGCAAACCAAATCCAAATCACATCAAAAAGACAATACAGCATGAACAAGTAGAACTTGTACTAGAGATGCAAGGATGATTCAACATACACAAATCAATAAGCATGATACATCACATCAACAGAATGAAGGACAAAAATCATATGATCATCTTAATAGATGCAGGAAAAGCATTTGACAAAATTCAACACTGCTTTATGATAAAACTCCCCAGCAAACTAGGCAAAGAAGGACCATACTTCAAACTGATGAAGACCATATATGACAAACCAACAGCTAACATCATACTAAATGGTGAAAAGTTGAAAGTCTTTTGTCTAAGAACTGGAACAAGACAAGAATGTCCACTTTCACTTCTCCTGTTCAGCATAGTACTGGAAGCCCTGGCCAGAACTAACAGGCAAAATAGAAAGAAAAGAAAGGAAGGAAAGAAGGAAAGAAGGAAAGAAGGAAGGAAGGAAGGAAGGAAGGCAGGCAAGGAAGGAAGACAGGAAGGAAGGCAGGCAAGGAAGGAAGGAAGTCAAGGAAGGAAGGAAGGAAGGAAGGCAAGGAAGGAAGGAAAGGAAGTGTATTCAAATTGAAAATAGGAAGTCAAATTGTCACTCTTTGCAGATGTCATAGTCTTATTTTCTAGGAAAACCAAAGGATTCCACCAGAAAACTCTTACAACTGATAAACAAATTCAGTAAATTAGCAGGATACAAATTTAATACATAAAAATCAGTAACACTTTTGTATGCCAATAATGAAATAACTGAAAAAGAATGCAATCACATTACAATAGCTACAAAAAATAAAATAAAATACCTAGGAATAAATTTAACCATGGAGGTGGAATATCTCTAAAAGGAAAATTACAGAATACTGATGAAAAAAACTGAAGAGGACAGAGACAAATGAAAAGACATCCCATGTTCATGGATCAGGAGGATATCATTAAAATGACCATATTACCCAAAGCTATCTTCAAATGCAATACTATCTCTATAAAATATTGACATCATTTTACAAAAATAGAGAAACAAACCTGAAACGTATATAGAACAAAAAAATAGCCTGAATAGCCAAAGCAATCTTTAGTAAAAAAGGACTATATTAAACTAAAAACCTCTGCACAGCAAAAGCAACAAACAGAATGAATAGACAATGACTTGAATAGGAAAAGATATTTGCAAAGTACTCATCTGACAAGAGATTAATATCCAGAATATACAATGAACTCAAACATATCAACAGTAAAAAAA
>NW_016803348.1:313785-342454 GCF_001698545.2 Rhinopithecus bieti
AAAAAAAAGAAAAAAAAAAAAAAAAAAAAAAAAAAAAAAAAAGAAAGAAAGAAAAGAAAAGAAAAGAAAAGAAAAAAAGGAAAGAAAAAATATCCTATTAAAAATAGGCAAAGGACATGAATAGAAATTTCTCAAAAGAAGACATACAGATGGCCAACAAGTAAATTTTCAAAATGTTTAAGTCATGAATCATCATGGAAATGCAAGTCAAAACCACCGTGAGATATTATCTCACCCAGGTTGGAATAGCTATTATTAAAAAAACAAAAAATAACAAGTGAACATGAGCAAGCAAAGAAAGAGAAATTCTTATACACTGTGTGAATGTAAATTAGTACAATCACTATGGAAAACAGCATGGAGATTTTTCAAAAAACTAAAATTAGAGCTACCATAAGATCTAGCAATCCCACTACTGTGTATCTACCCAAACAAAAATAATCAGTATATCTAAAAGATACCTTTCATCCCTGACAGGTCTGATAAAACATTTTTTTAAAGGAACTAAAAAATTAAAAGAATAAAAAAAAAGGATACCTACACTCATATGTTTATGGCAGCACTTTTCACAATAACTAAGAGACAGAATCAACTTTAGTGCCCATCAACAGATAAATGGCAAAGAGAGTGTGGTATACATACACAATGAAACACTATTTGGCTATAAATTAGGAATCAAATCATGTCATTTCCAGCAACATGAATGGAACTGGAAGTCATTAAATGAAATAATCCATGCACAGAAAGACAAATATTGCATGTTCTCACTCATTTATGAGACAAAACTTTGATCCTGTGGACACAATCCATACCAGAGACTGGGTAGGGGGTTACTTGGGAATGGAGAGAGGCTGGTTATGGATACAAACATACAGTTAGTTAGAATAAATAAGTTCTAATGTTTGATTCCAGACTAGGGTGAATATACTTAGCTGTAGTGTTATGTATATTTCAAAGTAACCAGAAGAAATGACTTGAAATGTTACCAACATATAAACATGATAAACGCTCAAGTTGATGAATACCCCAAATACCCTGACTTATCATTACCTCGTGTATGCATGTAACAAACACTCGTATGCACCCCATAAATATGTAAATTAGTATATATTTATAAAAGGGAAAAATAATTTATCTGCCTTTCTACCTACCCCTCTTTCTCCATTGTTTTCTTCTACTGATACATTATACATATAGAAAATACAATGGCTAAAAAATTATATATGTTATGTTTTTTCTTAAAACCTGCAGTAACACTGTATACTTTTGACATAATACAATGGAAAAAAAAGAGAAATAAATCAGATTTGATTAAAAAAAAAAAGGTGGGGACACCTTATGCTACTAATGAGCTAACAGTCTATTTTCCTTGGTTGAATACTGTGTGTTTCTGTTATTTTGCTGGTTGTTGAAACATGACCCACCAACACCATTTCCTTTGCTGAATTCTGCTCATTGCTAACTATACTTGGGCTTACAAACATAATGCCTGGTTATAGTTATATTTTTATTTTGGCTTCCCTTACAAAGCTATTGTTTTCCCTTTATCTTTTAATTTCTTTAGGATTTGAAAAGCTGTTAATCTCAGATTCTTTTGTCAGATTCTATTACAGTTTATTACATCTGACATTACATTCTATTAAACATTCTGGAAGGTACTCTTTGTAAACTACGTAGTTTGTAAATGGAGCTTTTCTCCTGTAGATTACAGTAAATCTGAGATGTGAAAAAGGTAGAATCAGGATATATGTTACACTGAATAGGAAAAGAATTTCAACACATCTTTGAGACACTCTTACAAATCTAGGACTGAATCTATAAATTCATTTTCTTTTTCAAGCAAGAGAGAAATGTGAGGTGAAACAAAGACGAGATCCTCAGTGAATAATTAAATTAGCAATGAGTAGAAATTGAAACCACCTTGACTGGACTCTTCTTGACAAATATACTTAGTTCATTCAAAATATAGAGTGATTTTTTTTTCTTTTTTTTTTTACATATCACTGCAGTAAGCAGTTAATTTCTCCTCCTGTTGCTAAGATACCTTTATGTTACCTGAAGGCAAGCACTTACTTTCTGATCAAGGATATCAAAGGGTTTTATAGAAACTGTTGCTGCAAAGAAGATAACTTTGAAAAGAGCTGCATAACCACATACAGGCTAATCTTTATGCACAAAAAGAACATTATGTCACATAGGAGATCATCAGTGATCATCAAGACATGTGAGACACCAAGATAATGATTCAAAGACTTGAAGTAACTTGCCTGGGGCTTTTCAACGCATAAAGGGCAAGTTACTGATCCTTTGCTTGGCTTTTAATTTTTGACAATTTATTTCTGCTTCAGAGACTGCTTTGTACTTAACAAGTCAAGGATAAAAAGAACAATTAATGAGTGAATCAGATCGTAAGTAATCTGCACAAGAGAAATGAGAGAGACAAATTTTCTTTTAATTTTGGCCCATGCCAAAATTCTGACAGAATCAAGTTTATAAATGTGACTTAAAGACCTTAGCTATGTGTCATGATGGTGATAGTTCCATAGGACAAAGAACTCACGTGTTCATAGAGTTCCTGTCATTGAAATCAGCCTTTTCTTAGATTGCTGGAAAATTTTGACATTCTGACTTGCATGAATTGAATCATCTACTCTGTCAAGTAAGAGTAAAAAGTAACTGATTCACTTACAACAAAATTCAACTAATACATTTATGAGTGAAAGCTTTTGTTAGTGGAGCAGGCATGCAGGGAATTCATAAATAAGATGTAGGGAGTCATTTATTTTTCCTATTTGAAGCTTGTAGTTTCAAATCACTGAAACAGTATTTAGAATGACTTCTGTTTAAAGGGAAGTATAGTACTTTAAAACAGACAAAACTATGTATTATAATAAAAGTAAAATGGTTTTCGCATGTAATGTTAAGCTAAGAGCAGACACAGATAAATCACATGATCTAAACATGCACTTGAGAGGCGGTTTCCCAAAGGAATGAAGAGTGGTCATTTTCAGGCCTCTGAGCACAAGCCTGCACGTACACATCCAGATGGCCTGAAGTAACTGAAGAATCGCAAAAGAAGTGAAAATAGCCAGTTCCTGCCTTAACTGATGACATTACCTTGTGAAATTCCTTCTCCTGGCTCATCCTTGCTCAAAAACTGCCCCACTGAGCACCTTGTGACCCCGCCCCTGCCCCAAGAGAACAACCCTCTTTGACTGTAATTTTCCACTACCTACCCAAATCCTATAAAATGGCCCCATCCCCAACTCCCTTTGCTGACTCTCTTTTTGGACTCAGCCTGCCTGCACCCAGGTGATTAAAAGGCTTTATTGCTCACACAAAGCATGTTTGGTGGTCTCTTCACATGAATGCAAGTGACAGAGATGACATAAACTGTAAAGAAAAAGAGCACAAGAGGGGTCTGTTCCGAGATGGTTGAATAAGAACACCTCTAGTCTGCAGCTCCCAGCATGACTGATGCAGAAGATGGGTGATTTTTGCATTTCCAACTGAGGTACCTGGTTCATCTCACTGGAACTGGTCAGAAAGTAGGTGCAGCCTACAGAGGGCAAGTTGAAGCAGGGCAGAGTGTCGCCTCACCTGGGAAGCACAAGGGGTCAGGGAATTTCCCCTTCCTAGCCAAGGGAAGCCATGACAGGCTGTACCCGGAGAAATGGTACACTCCTGAAAAAACGCTGTGCTTTTCCCACAGTCTTAGCAACTGGCAGTCCAGGAGATACCCTCCTGTGACTGGTTTGGTGGGTCCCATGCCCATGGAACCTTGCTCACTGCTAATGTAGAGGTCTGTGATCAACTTGCCACACTACAGATTGATGGGGGGAGGGGCATCCTTCATTGCTGAGGCTTGAGTAGCTCACGATGTAAACAAAAAGGCCCAGAAGCACGAACTGGGAAGAGCCCACTGCAGCTCAGCAAGGCCTACTGCCTCTATAGATTCCACCTCTGGAGTCAGGGCATAGTAGAACAAAAGGCAGCAGACAGCTTTTGTGACTTAAACATCCCTGTCTCACATCACTGAAGAAAGCAGTCTCTCAGCATGGCATTCAAGCTAGGAGAATGGACAGACTGCCTCTGCAAGCGGGTCCCCGACCCCTAGGTAGCCTGACTGGGAAACACCTCCCAGTAGGGACTGACAGACACCTCAAACAGGTGGATGCCCCTCTGGGGTGGAGTTTCCAGAGGAAAGATCAGGCAGCAATCGTTGCTGTTCTGTAGCCTCCACTGGCGATAACCAGGCAAATAGGGTCTGGAGTGGACCTCCAGCAAACTCCAACAGACCTGCAACTGAAGGGTCTGACTGTTAGAAGAAAAACTAACAAACAGAAAGGAACAGCATCAACATCAACATCCACAAAAGGACATCCACACCATAATTCCATCTGTAGGTCATCAACATCAAAGACCAAAGACAGGTAAAACCACAAAGATGGGGAGACATGACACATGCTCAAGCTTCAGTAGCTGATTCAATCAAGTGGAAGAAAGGTTATCAGTGATTGAAGATCAAATTAATGACATGAAGTGAGAAGAGAAGTTTAGAGAAAAAAGAGTAAAAAGGAATGAACAAAGCCTCCAAGAAATATGGAAATACGTGAAAAGACCAAATCTATGTTTGATTGGTGTACCCGAAAGTGATGGGGAGAATGGAATCAAGTTAGAACACACTCTTCAGGATATTATCCAGGAGAACTACCCCAACCTAGCAAGGCAGGCCAACATTCAAATTCAGGAAATACAGAGAACACCAAAAAGATGCTCCTCGAGAAGAGCAACCCCAAGACACATAACTGTCAGATTCACCAAGGTTGAAATGAAGGGAAAAATGCTAAGGACAGCCAAAGAGAAAGGGCGGGTATCCACAAAGGGAAGCCCATCAGATTAAAGTGGATCTCTCAGCAGAAACCTTACAGGCCAGAAAAGAGTGGGGGCCAATATTTAACATTCTTNGAAACTGCAACAACTAATGGGCAAAATAACCAGCTAACATCATAATGCCATGTTCAAATTCACACATAACAACATTAAACTTAAATGTAAATGTGCTAAATGCCCCAATTAAAAGACACAGATTGGCAAATTGGATAAAGAGTCAAGACCAATCAGTGTGCTGTATTCAAGAGACCCATCTCACATGTAGAGACACACATAGGCTCAAAATAAAGGGATGGAGGATATTTACCAAGCAAATGAAAAGAAAAAAACAAAAAAAACAAGGATTGCAATCCTAGTCTCTGATAAGACAGATGTTAAACCAACAAAAGACAAGAAAGACAAAGGCCATTATACAATGGTAAAGGGATCAATTCAACAAGAAGAGCTAACTATCCTAAATGTATATGCACCCAACACAGGAGCACCCAGATTCATAAAGCAAGTCTTGAGAGTCCTACAAAGAGACTTAAAATTCCACACATTAATAGTGGGAGACTTTAACACCCCACTGTCAATATTAGACAGATCAATGAGACAGAAGGTTAACAAGGATATCCAGGACTTGAACTCAGCTCTGCACTAAGCAGATCTAATAGACATCTACAAAACTCTCCACTCCAAATCAACAGAATATACATTCTTCTCAGCACCACATCATATTTATTCCAAAATGGACCACATAGTTGTACATAAAGCACTCCACAGCAAAAGTAAAAGAACAGAAATCACAACACACCATCTTTCAGACCACAGTGTAATCAAATTAGAACTCAGGATATATAAACTCATCCAAAATGGTACAACTACATGGAAACTGAACAAATTGCTCCTGATTGGCTGCTGGATAAATAATGAAATGAAGGTAGAGATACAGATGTTCTTTGAAACCAATGAGAACAAAGACACAATGTACCAGAATCTCTGGAACACATTTAAAGCAGTGTGTGGAGTGAAATTTATAACACTCAAGTCCCACAACTGAAAGCAGGACAGATCTAAACTCGACAACCTAACATCACAATTAAAAGAATTAGAGAAGCAAGAGTAACAAATTCAAAAGCTAGCAGAAGGCAAGAAATAACTAAGATCAGAGTAGAACTCAAAGAGATAAACACACAAAAAGCCTTCCAATGATTCAAGGAGCTGGTTTTTTTAAAAGATCAAGAAAATGGATAGACCTCTAGCAAGACTAATAAAGAAGAAAAGAGAGAAGAATCAATTAAACACAATAAAAAATGATAAAGGAGATATCATCACTGATCCCACAGTAATACAAGCTACCATCAGAGAATACTATAAACTCCCTACACAAGTAAACTACAAAATCTAGAAGAAATTGATAAATTCCTGGACACCTACACCCTCCCAAGACTGTACCAGGAAAAAGTCGAGTCACTGAATAGATCAATAACAGGCTCTGAAATTGAGGCAATAATTAATAGCCTACCAACCAAAAAAAGTCCAGGACCAGATGGATTCACAGCTGAATTCTACCAGAGGTACAAAGAGAAGCTAGTGCCATTCCTTCTGAAACAATTCCAATTGATAGAAAAAGAGGGAATCCTCCATAACTCATTCTGCGAGGCCAGCATCATCCTGATACCAAAGCCTGGCAGAGACATAACAAGAAATGAGAATTTTAGACCAATATCCCTGATGAACATGATATGGAAATCCAGAATAAAATACTATCAAACCAAATCCAGCAGCACATCAAAAACCTTATCCACCAAGATCAAGTTGGTTTCATCCCTGGGATGCAAGGCTGGTTCAACGTACAGGGATTAATGTAATCCATCACATAAACAGAACTGATGACAAAAACACATGATTATCTCAATAGATGCAGAAAAGGCCTTTGACAAAATTCAACAGTTCTTTTTTTTTTTTNGCTTGAGCCACCGCGCCCGGCCTCAACAGTTCTTGATGCTAAAAACTCTCAATAAACTAGGTATTGATGGAACATATCTCAATATAATAAGAGTTATTTATGACAAAACCACAACCAGTACCATATAGAATGGGCAAAAACTAGAAGCATTCCCATTGAAAACCAGCAGAAGACAGGGATGCCCTCTCTCACCACTCCTATTCAACACAGTGGTGGAAGTTCTGGCCAGGGTAATCAGACAGGAGAAAGCAATAAAGCGTATTCAATTAGGAAAAGAGGAAGTCAAATTGTCCCTGTTTGCAGATGACATGATTGTCCACTTTGAAAACCCCATCGTCTCAGCCCGAAATCTCCTTAAGCTGATAAGAAACTTCAGCAAAATCTCAGGATACAAAATCAATGTGCAAAAATCACAAGCATTCCTATACACCAATAACAGACAAACAGAGAGCCAAATCATGAGTGAACTCCATTCACAATTGCTTCAAAAGGAATAAAATACCTAGGAATCTAACTTACAAGGAATGTGAAGGACCTCTTTGAGAACTACAAACCACTGCTCAACGAAATAAGAAGACACAAACAAACAGAAGAACATTCCATACTCATGGATAGAACGAATCAATATCTTGAAAATGGCCATACTGCCCAAGGTAATTTAAAAATTCAATGCCATCCCCATCAAGCTACCAATGACTTTCTTCACAGAATTGGATAAAATTACTTTAAAGTTCATACAGAACCAAAAAAGAGCCTGTATTGCCTAAGCCAAAAGAACAAAGCTGGAGGCATCATCCTACCTGACTTCAAACTATGCTACAAGGCTACAGTAATCAAAACAGCATAGTACTGGTACCACAACAGAGACATACACCAATGGTACAGAACAGAGGCTTCAGAAATAACACTGCACACCTAAAACCATCTGATCTCTGACCAACCTGACAAAAACAAGAAATGGGATTTAATAAATGGTGCTGGGAAAACTGGCTAGACACATGTAGAAAGCTGAAACTGGATCCCTTCCTTACACTTTATACAAAAATTAATTCAAGATGGATTAAAGACTTAAATGTTAGACCCAAAACCATAAAAAACCCTAGAAGAAAACCTAGGCAATACCATTCAGGACATAGGCATGGGAAAGGACTTCATGACTAAAACAACAAAAGCAATAGCAACAAAAGCCAAAATAGACAAATGAGATCTAATTAAACTAAAGAGCTTCTGTGCAGCAAAAGAAACTACCATCAGAGTGAACAGGCAACCTGTAGAATGGGAGAAAATTTTTACAATCTACCCATATGACAAAGGGGTGATACCTAGAATCTATAAAGAACTTAAACAAATTTATAATAAAAAATCAAACAACCCCATCAGACATTTATGCAGCCAACAGACACATGAAAAAAATACTCATCATCACTGGCCATCAGAGAAATGCAAATCAAAACCACAATGAGATACCATCTCAAACCAGTTAGAATGGTGATCATTAAAAAGTCAGGAAACAACAGGTGCTGGAGATGATGTGGAGAAATAGGAATGGTTTTACACTGTTGATGAGAATGTAAACTAGTTCAACCATTGTGGAAGACAGTGTGGCAATTCCTCAAGGATCTAGAACTAGAAATACCATTTGACCCAGTGATCCCATTACTGGGTATACACCCAAAGGATTATTAATCATGCTGCTATAAAGACACATGCACACATATGTTTATTGCGGCACTATTCACAATAGCAAAGACTTGGAACCAACCCAGATGTCCATCAATGATAGACTGGATTAAGAAAATGTGACACATATACACCATGGAATACTATGCAGCCATTAAAAAGGATGAGTTCATGTCCTTTGTAGCAACATGGATGAAGCTGGAAACTATCATTCTGAGCAAACTATTGCAAGAACAGAAAACCAAATACTGCATGTTCTCACACGTAGGTGGTAATTGAACAATGAGAACATTTGGACATAGGGTGGGGAACATCACACATTGGGGCCTGTTGTGGGGTGGGGGATGGCGGAGGGATAGCATTAGGAGAAATACCTAATGTAAATGACAAGTTAATGGGTGCAGCAAACCAACACGGCACAAGTATACATATGTAACAAACCTGCACATTGTGCACATGTACCCTAGAACTTAAAGTATAATTTAAAAAAAGAAGAAGAAGAAAATGAGCACAGGAGCAGATGTATCTTGACTACTTTGGATAGAAATAAAAGCTGCATTGATGTAAACATTATGGGACATAACTCAGTCACTCTGGCAAGGGTAACTTATCTCTGTGTCATGTAGGCCCCACATTCTGTAGTTACACTGAAAATGGCATCAGAGAAAAGCCCTGTACCATTTCAAAGAGAATATGTACCACCTTTATTGAAAATAAGATAGTCCAGTAATATTTACAAAACAATTACTTAAAAATGTACCTACTTGCTTCAATAAATGATGCTAGAAAAACTGGATATCTGACACTAAGCAAAAAAGTAATAATTAACTAAATATATAGACTTAAATGTAAAATATATAAACTATGAACCTTTTTCAAAATATATAAAAGAAAAACT
This sequence comes from Rhinopithecus bieti, assembly GCF_001698545.2. Lineage (NCBI taxonomy): Eukaryota > Metazoa > Chordata > Mammalia > Primates > Cercopithecidae > Rhinopithecus > Rhinopithecus bieti. The sequence goes on from NW_016803348.1 coordinate 323,208, forward strand.
TCAGGATGTAGCTCTAGGCAAAGTGTTCTTAGTTTTGATGCCAAAAGTACAATTTATAGAAGAAAACATTGACAAATCACCAAAATTAAAAACTTCTCTGTGAACATGAAATCATGAAAAGACAAGCTAGAGACACAGAGGAAATACTTGCAAACCACATAACTGGCAAAGGACTAGTATTTATAATATATCTTAAAGCTCTCAAAATTCAACAGTAAGAAAACAATCCAATTAGAATGTTGGAAAAAGACATGATAGACATTTCACTGAATATGATATATAGTAGGCAAATATGCACATTAAAAAATATTCCATGTCATTAATCATTATGAAAATGAAAATTGGAACCACAGTAACATATTTCTATATACTTATCAGAACAACTAAAATAAAAAGTGATGACAACACCAAATACTATCAAGGATACAAAGAAACTGAATCACTCACCTATTCCTGGTAGAAACATAAAATGGTTCAGCCACTTAGGAAAAAATGTTTGTGATGGTTAATTTTAGGTGTCAACTTGAATGGATTAAGGGATACCTAGATGGCTCATAAAGCATTATTTCTGGGTAAGTCAGTGCGTGTGTTTCTAGAGAAGACTGCTCTAGATGTGCTCTAGACTGCCGTTAATGTGATCAGGCACCATCCAGTCAGTTTGGGGGCCACATAGAACAAACAGGTAAAACGTGAATTTGCTCTCTTTCTCCTGAAGCTGTGACACCCTTCTTCTCCTGCCCTTGGATATCCAAAATCTAGATCTAAGTTTTCTGGCCTCTGGATTTCAGAACTTGTGCCAACACCACTCGCTCCAGGTTCTGAGGCTTTCAACCTCAGATCAAGAGTTATGGCATCAACTTCTCTGGTTCTGAGCCCTTCAAATTTGAACTGAGACATAATCCTGACTTCCCTGGATCTCCAGCTTGCAGATAGCCTATCGTGGGACTTCTTAGCCTCCTTAATCACACGGGCCAATTTCCCTAATAAATTTTCTCTCATTTTGAGAGGTGACAAGGTGCTAGCAGCCCTCGCTTACTCTCAGCGCCTCCTTGGCCTCGCCATCCGCTCTGGCCACACTAGAGGAGACCTTTAGCCCACCACTGCATTGTGGGGGCTCCTCTCTGGGGCTGGCTGAGGCTGGACCCAGCTCCCTCTGTCCACTGGGAAGTGTGGAGGGAGAGGCGCAGGTGGGAGCTGGGGGTGCACAGGGTGCTCACTGGCTGGCACAGGTTCCAGGTGAGCTCTGGCTGGGCAAGCCCCACACTCCTCAGGGCTGACCAGCACCTGCTGGGATTGCTCAGGTGAGGAGCTCCCTCTGGGCTGCCAGAGTGCCCAGATTGGGTATTGCAAAGTCCCACAGTGGGTGCCATTGAGAGATGAAGTCAGCTAGGCTTCTGGATCAGGTGGGGACCTAGATAAATTTTCTGTCTAGCTAAAGGTTTGTAAATGCACCAATCAGTGCTCTGTGTCTAGCTAGTTGGGTGGGGACTTGGAGAACTTTTGTGTCTAGCTAAAGGATTGTACACACACCAATCAGAACTCTGTGTCTAGCTAAAAGTTTGTAAACGCACCAATCAGCACCCTGTCAAAACAGACAATCAGCTCTCTGTAAACTGGACCAATCAGCGTGATATGGGTGGGGTCAGATAAGGGAATAAAAGCAGCCTGCCAGAGCTAGCAGCAGCAACCCACTGGGTCTCCTTCCATGCTGTGGATGGTTTGTTCTTTCACTCTTTGCAATAAGTCTTGCTGCTGTTCACTCTTTGGGTCCGCACTGCCTTTATGAGCTGTAACACTTGCTACAAAGGTCTGCAGCTTCACTCCTGAGGCCAGTGAGACCACAAACCTACCGGAAGGAATCAACAACTCCAGACATGCAACCTTTAAGAGCTGCAACACTCACCAGGAAAGTCTGCAGCTTCACTCCTGAAGCCAGCAAGACCATGAACCCACCAGAAGGAAGAAACTCCAGACATGTCTGAACATCAGAAGGAACAAACTCCAGACACACCATCTTTAAAAACTGTAACACTCATTGCGAGGGTCCGTGGCTTCGTTCTTGAAGTCAATGAGACCAAGAACCCACCAATTCCAGAGCTTTTTCACAACCACAAAGGGAAATTGCCTACCGCCAAGTGGTGAGTACCATTGGACCCCTTTCACTTGCTATTCTGTCCTATTTTTCCTTAGAATTTGGGGCTAAATACCAGGCACTTGTCAGCCAGTTAAAAGTGACTAACGCAGCCGCTGGACTAAAGACACAGGTGTCAGGCTTTCTGGGAAAGGGCTCTCTAGCAACCCCCCACTCTTTGGAGTTGGGAGCATTGGTTTGTCTGGAATGAGCTTCTACTTTTCCTGTACTTCTGGTCTGAGCCAAACATTGACAGAGAGGAAAGCCATTCAGCTCCAGGGTCCTGACAACAAGTTGGTTGACCCTGCGGCCATGAGCAGAACTCTCAAAGTCATGTCGCCCAAGCGAGACTCACCCATCTGTCCTATCAATCCTGACCCTGGCCTCCTGGGTCCTAATACCTGTCAGACAAACTTCCTCTCATCTCTTTTCTCCAAGGCTAGTTCTGCTTCTAAAAATCACTGCCTGTCTCTGGTGCACTTCTAGTTTCTCCTATAAGAATGATTTCTAGCATAACCTCTAGGACTCTGTTACCTTCTTTAGGTACCTGGGATCACCAATCAGGAAGACATAATTTTTGCCCAAAGCCCCATTGTAGGGGGTACTACCTGGAATTTTAGGATCCCTCCTCAGACTAGCAGGCCTAACAGAAGCTATTCTGGAAGCTAGGATATGGGGAGCCTCAGAAATTGTATCTTTCCTATTCATATATGTGAGGACAAAAGATGTCACTCAACTCTGGAGATCCCTTGTCTACCTCAGTGTATGGCCCTCCACTTCATTTTTGGGACATAACATCTTTATAGGACAGGGGTGAAGTCCTAATACTAACAGGAGAATGCTTAGGACTGTAACAGGTTTTTGAGAATGCTTTGGTAAGGGCCACTAAATCCAATTTTTCTCAGTCCTCTTTCTGGTCTAGGAGGACAGGCAAGGGTGCAGGTTTTTGAGAATGTGTTGGTAAGGGCCACTAAATCTGACCTTCCTCAGTCCTCCTTGTGGTCTGGGAGGAAAATTAGTGTTTCTGCTGCTGTGTCAGTGAGTGCAACCATTCCAATCAGCAAGGTCCAGGGACCATTGCGGGTTCTTTGGCAGGTGGAGAAACAAAACAAACCAAAACCATGGGCGGTTCTGTCTTTCAGATGGAAACACTCAGGCATCAACAGGCTCACCCTTGAAATGCATCCTAAGCCACTGCGACCAATTTGACCAGCAGACCCTGAAAAAGAGGCAACTCATTTTTTTCTGCACTGTGGCCTGGCCCCAATATTCTCTCTGTGATAGGGAAAAATGGCCACCTAAGGAAAGTATAAATTACAATACTATCCTACAACTTGACCTTTTCTGTAAAAGGGAGGGCAAAAGGAGTGAAACACCTTATGTCCAAGCTTTCTTTTCATTGAAGGAGAATACACAACTATGCAAAGCTTGCAATTTACATCCCAGAGGAGGACCTCTCAGCTTACCCCCATATCCTGTCCTCCCTATAGCTCCCCTTCCTATTAATGATAATCCTCCTCTAATTTCCCCTGCCCAGATGGAAATAAGCAAAGAAATCTCCAAAGGACCACAAAAACCCCCAGGTTATCAGTTATGTCCCCTTCAAGCTATAGTGGGAGGGGAATTTGGTGAACCCAGGTACATATCCCCTTCTCCCTCTCTGATTTAAAGCAGATCAAGGCAGACCTGGGGAAGTTTTCAGATGATCCTGATAGGTACATAGATGTCCTACAGGGTCTAGGGCAAACCTTCAATCTCACTTGGAGAGATGTCATGCTATTGTTAGACCAAACCCTGGCCTTTAATGAAAAGTATGTGGCTTTAGCTGCAGCCCAGAAGTTTGAAGATACCTGGTATCTTAGTGAAATAAATGATAGAATGACAGCTGAAGAAAGGGACAAATGCCCTACCTGTCAGCAAGTCGTCCCCAGTATGGATCCCCACTGGGACCTCGACTCAGATCATGGGGACTGGAGTCATAAACATCTGTTGACCTGTGTTCTAGAAGGACTAAGGAGAATTAGGTAAAAGCCCATGAATTATGCAATGATGTCCACCATAACTCAGGGAAAGGAAGAAAATCCTTCTGCCTTCCTCGAGCGGCTATGGAAGGCCGTAAGAAAATATACTTCCCTGTCACCTGAATCACTCGAGGGTCAATTGATTCTAAAAGATAAGTTTGTTACCCAATCAGCCACATATATCAGGAAAAAGCTCCAAAAGCAAGCCCTGAGCCCTTGCTCAATTTGGAGGCATTATTAAAACTGGCAACCTCGGTGTTCTATAATAGGGACCAAGAGGAACAGGCCCAAAAGGAAAAGTGAGATCACAGAAAGGCTGCAGCCTTAGCATGGCCCTGAGACAAAAAACCATGGTGGTTCAGAGAGTACAGAAAATGGAGCAGGTCAATCACCTGGTAGGGCTTGTTATCAGTGTGGTTTAGAATGACACTTTAAAAGATTGTCCAGTGAGAAACAAGCTGCTCCCTCGTCCATGTCCACTGTACCAAGGCAATCACTGGAAGGTGCACTGTCCCAGAAGACAAAGGTTCTCTGGGTCAGAAGCCCCTAATCAGATGATCCAACAACAGGACTGAGTGTGCCCAGGGCAAGCGTCAGCTCATATCATCACCCTCACTGAGCCCCAGGTACATTTAAACTTTGAGGGCCAGGAAATTGACTTCTTCCTGGACACTGGCACAGCCTTTCAGTGCTAATCTCCTGTCCTGGATGACTGTCCTCAAGGTCTGTTACCATCTAAGGAATCCTAGGACTGCCTAGCCTGTAACCAGGTATTTCTCCCACCTCCTTAGTTGTAATTGGAAGACGTTGCTCTTTTCACATGCCTTTCTTGTTATGCCTGAAAGTCCCACACCCTTATTAGGGAGGGATATATTAGCCAAAGCTGGAGCTATTATCTACATGAATGTGGGGAACAAGTTACCCATTTGTTGTCCCCTACTTGAGGAGGGAATCAACCCTGAAGGCTGGGCATTGGAAGGACAATTTGGAAGGGCAAAAAATGCCCAAACAGTCCAAATTAGGCTAAAAGACCCCACCACTTTTCCTTATCAAAGGCAATATCCCTTAAGGCCTGAAGGTCATAAAGGATTACAGGATATTGTTATACATTTAAAAGCTCAAGGCTTAGTAAGGAAATGCAGCAGTCCCTGCAACACCCCAATTCTAGGAGTACAAAAGCAAATGGTTACTGGAGACTAGTGCAAGATCTTAGACTCATCAATGAGGCAGTAATTCCTTTATATCCAGTTGTACCCAACCCCTACCCCTGCTCTCCCAAATACTGAAGGAAGCAACAGGGTTCACTGTTCTGGACCTCAAGGATGCCTTATTTTGTATTCCCCTGTATCTGACTCCCAGTTTCTTTTTGCCTTTGAGGATCCCACAGACCACACTTCCCAACTTACATGGACGTTCTTGCCCCAAGGGGTTAGAGACAGCCCTCACATGTTTGGTCAGGCACTGGCCCAATATCTAAGCCACTGCTCAAGTCCAGGCACTCTGGTCCTTCAGTATGTGGATGATTTACTTTTGGCTACCAGTTCAGAAGCCTCATGCCAGCAAGCTACTCTAGATCTCTTGAACTTTCTAGCTAATCAAAGGTACGAGGTGTCTAGGTCGAAGGTCCAGCTGTGCCAGCAGCAGGTCAAATATCTAGGCCTAATCTTTTGCCAGAGGTACTTGGTCCCTCAATAAGGAACAAATACAGCCTATACTGGCTTATTCTCACCCTAAGAAATAAAAACAGTTGCAGAGGTTCCTTGGGATCACTGGCTTTTGCCGACTGTGCATCCCCGGTTACAGCAAGATGACCAGGCCCCTCTATACTCTAATCAACAAAACCCAGGGCAAATACTCATCTAGTAGAATGGGAACCAGAGGCAGAAACAGCCTTCAAAACCTTAAAGCAGGCCTTAGTACAAGCTCCAGCTTTAAGCCTTCCCACAGGACAAAACTTCTCTTCATGTGTCACAGAGAGAGCAGGGATAGCTCTTGGAGCCTTACTCAGACTCGTGGGACAACTCCACAACCAGTGGCATACCTAAGTAAGGAAATAGATGAAGTAGCAAAAGGCTGCCCTTAGTGTTTACAGGTAGTTGTCACAGTGGCCGTCTTAGTGTCAGAGGCTATCAAGATAATACAAGGAAAGGATCTCACTGTCTGGACTACTCATGATGTAAATGGCATATTAGGTGCCAAAGGAAATTTCTGGCTATCAGACAACCACCTGCTTAGACACCAGGGGCTACTCCTTGAAGTCCTGGTGCTTCAAGTGTGTACGTGTGCAGTCCTCAGCTCTGCCACTTTTCTCCCAGAGGATGTCCCCAGTTGAGTATGGCTGCCAACAGGTTGTAGTCCAGACTGATGCCACCCAAGATGATCTCTTAGATGTCCCCTTAGCTAATCCTGACCTTCACCTATATACCGATGGAAGTTCATTTGTGGAGAATGGGATATGAAGGGCAGGTTATGCCATAGTTAGTGATGTAACCATACTTGAAAGTAAGCCTCTTCCCCAGGGACCAGTGCCCAGTTAGCAGAACTAGTGACACTTACCCCAGCCTTAGAACTGGGAAAGGGAAAAATAATGAATGTGTATACAGATAGCAAGTATGCTTATCTAATCCTATATGCTCGTGCTGCAATATGGAAAGAAAAGGAGTTCCTAACCTCTGGGGGAATCCCTGTTAAATACCACAAGGAAACCATGGAGTTATTGCACACAGTGCAAAAACCCAAGGAAGTGGCAGTCTTACACTGCTGAAGTCACCAAAAAGGGGAAGGAGAGGGGAGAACAGCAGCATAAGTGGCTGGCAGAGGCAGGGAAAGACCAGCAGAGAGAAAGAGAGAGACAAAGTCAAAGAAGGAAAGAGAAAGAGACAGAAAATCAGAGAGAGAGAGGAAGAGGCAGAGAGACAGAAAGTCAGAGAGAGACAGAGAGGAATAGACAGACAGAAAGTCAGAGAAGGAAAGAGAGGAAGAGACAAAGGAGTCAAAGAGAGAGAAAGAGATAGAAGTAGTAAAGAAAAAACAGTGTACCCTATTCCTTTAAAAGCCAGAGTAAATTTAAAACCTATAATTGATAATTGAAGGTCTTCTCTGTAACCCTATAACACTCCAATACCACCTTGTTGTCAGTGTAAACAAAGGTATAGCCCAAAAGCACTGAGGCCACTGACAACCTATAGCCTTCATATCAAAAATCCTTAACCCATTCCTGTTTCCTAACAGGGGATCTAATTCATAATTAATTATCATACAAAGGTCCAACCAGACATAAGAGGAACTCCCTTCAGGACAGGGTAATAGATGGTTCCTCCCAGGTGATTAAGGAAAAAGACACATTGGATATTCAGCAGAGTTAGGAAAATTGCCTAATAATTGGTCTGCTCAAATGTGCAAGCTGTTTGCACTCAGTCAAACCTTAAAGTACTTACAGAATCAGGAAGGAGCCATCTATACCAATTTTAAGTTAATATGGACTGAATGAGATCTTATTAATAGCAAAGAAAAATTAAAATCCCAAACTTAAAAGGTTTTCAACTGAAGTAAAGTTTGCTAAAAGTTAACAGTGTAACATGCATTGTCCTACTGCCACACACTCTCAAAGGATTTCTCAGACAGTTTGCAGGAAGTGACAAAATCTATCCTTACTCTACAATCCCAAATAGACTCTTTGGCAGCAGTGACTCTCCAAAACCGCTGAGGCCTAGACCTCCTCACTGTTGAGAAAGGAGGACTCTGCACCTTCTTAGGGGAAGAGTGTTGTTTTTACACTAACCAGTCAGGGATAGTATGAGATGCTGCCTGGCATTTACAGGAAAAGACTTCTGAAATCAGACAACGCCTTTCAAACTCTTATACCAACCTCTGGAGTTAGGCAACATGGTTTCTCCCCTTTCTAGGTCCCATGGCAGCCATCTTGCTGTCACCTGCCTTTGGACCCTGTATTTTTAACCTGCTTGTCAAATTTGTTTCCTCTAAAATCGAGGCCATCAATCTACAGATGGTCTTACAAAAGGAACCCCAAATAAGCTCAACTAGCAACTTCTACCAAGGACTCCTGGACTGACCCACTGGCCCTTCCACTGGCCTAAAGTGTTCCCCTCTGGAGGACACTACAACTGCAGGGCTGCTTCTATCCATCAGGAAGTAGCTAGAGTTGTCATCAGTCAAATTCCCAACAGCAGTTGGGGTGTCCTGTTCAGAGGGGGCTTTGAGAGGTGACAATGTGCTAACAGACCTCGCTTGCTCTTGGCACCTCTTCAGCTTTGGTGTCCACTCCAGCTGCACTCGAGGAGCCTTTCAGCCTGCCACTGCGCTGTGGAGGCCCCTCTCTGGGGCTGGCTGAGGCCAGAGCTGGCTCCCTCTGCTCATGGGGAGGTGTGGAGGGAGAGACACAGGCGGGAGCCAGGGCTGTGCGTGGCACTCGCAGGCCGGTGAGGGTTCTGGGTGGGTGCAGGCTAGGCGGACCCCACAATTGGTGCTGCCCGCCGTCTTCTGCTGGGCTTGATAGGGGGATGAGCTCCCTCTGGGCTGCTGGAGTGCCCAGGCTACTTGCCACAAAGTCCCGTGGCAAGTGCCATTGAGAGGTGAAGCTGGCTGGGCTTCTGGGATGGGTGGGGACTTGGAGAACTTTTCTGTCTAGCTAAAGGATTGTAAACATACCAGTCACACTCTGTGTCTAGCTAAAGATTTGTAAATACAACAATCAGCCCTCGGTGTCTAGCTAAAGGATTGTAAATGCACCTATCAGCACTCTGTCAAAACGGACCAATCAGCTCTCTGTAAAATGGACCAATCAGCAGGATGTGGGTGGGCCCAGAGAAGGGAATAAGAGCAGGCTGCCTGAGCCAGCAGCGGCAACCCACTTGGGTCCCCTTCCACACTGTGGAAACTTTGTTCTTTCACTCTTCACAATAAATCTTGCTGCTGCTCACTCTTTGGGTCCACGCCACCTTTATGAGCTGTAACACTCACTGCAAAGGTCTGCAGCTTCACTCCTGAAGCTAGTGAGACCACAAATCCACCAGGAGGGATGAACAACTTAGGATGGGAGGAACAAACAACTCTGGACCACCACCTTTATGAACTGTAATACTCACCATGAAAGTCTGCAGCTCCTGAGGCCAGCAAGCCCATGAACCCACCGAAAGGAAAGAACAACTCCAGATGTGCTGCCTTTAAGAGCCATAACACTCACTGCAAAGGTCTGCAGCTTCACTCTTGAAGTCAGTGAGACCACAAACCCACCAGAAGGAAGAAATTCTGGACACATCTGAATAGCTGAAGGAACAAAATCCGAACACACAATCTTTAAGAACTGTAACACTCACTGCAAGGGTCTGCAGCTTCATTCTTGAAGTCAGCGAGACCAAGAACCCACCAATTCCAGACACACCATCTTTATCAAACTTAGAGTGACACTGATTAGACCAATGTTTTCCTTTTTTATATTTAGGACATATTTCAGACTCAGCACTTTTCTTTTTCCCCCATCTGGCATCCTGACTCACTGATTTTTTCTACATTCTTTTTGGTATGATCGTGCTTCCCACAGTTAAAACAAGCTCCAGGAAATGGAGTATTTCCTTTACTCACTCTCAGTTCTGCCATTGCCTGAGCTAACAGAGTAGCCTTAGGCAGATTAACTCCACTACTGTTGCAGGCCTTGATATAATCAACTAAATGTGCTTTACCTCTAATAGGTCACAGAGCAGCCTGGCACTCGGGATTAGCATTGTTGAATGCTAATAACTGCAACACTATATCCTGAGCAGCTGAATCTGCAGTCACCTTTTTAAAAGATTCCTGTGGTGGAGCTATAAAATCCACATATGGTTCTCTTGGTCCCTGTTTTATAGCACTAAAAGAAGGGTATTGTTCTCCACCAGAAGTGATTTTTTTCCCCAAGCTCTAATGCACTCTCCTCTAAGCTGTTCTATGGCATCATCCTGCAGGACCACTTGTGCATCTAAACCAGCCCAGTCACCAACTCCCAAAAGTTGATCTGCAGTTATATTAATTTGAGGTTGTGCCTAGGCATTGCGAGCAGCCTGAATGGAAGCCTCGTCTGCCCACCAAGTTTTAAATTGTAAGAACTGAGCAGGAGTTAAACAAGCTCTAGTAAGAGCATCCCAATCAGTAGGAATCATCTGACTGGAGACAGCAACATTCTTTAACAGTCCCATTACAAAAGGAGAACCTGGTCCATATTGATTGATTAGCTTGTTTAAGTTCTTTGAGTAATTTAAAAGGAAAAGGCTCAAATGTAGCTATAATATTTCCCTGTTGATCAGGTGGGTGTGTCCTAACAGGGACCTGCCAAATCTCTATATCACCCTCTCATCTAACTTGCTGAATTCCTACCTGAATAGAACTGAGAGCAGTTGCTTGAGGCGCTGCTTGAACAGTCACTGGGGTAACTACTTTTTGCCCAGTGTCCTCTGGAAAAGAAAGATCTGAAGGGTCAGGCCACTCTTTTTCTTAAAATAAGGAGGGGGTGCAGAAGGGTAGGGATGAACCTCTTCCTCCTTTACCACTTTATCTTTAGCTGGCAAACAAACGTGCTCTGTTACTTCTTCTGTTACTTCGTTATCCTTTCCTTCTTCCTCAAAGGTGGAATGAACCAGAGTTCATAGTTGTCCCATTGTTACCCTGATGCTTCCAAGCTCCCTTTCTTACTCACAATAGGGATTGTTTAAGAGTACTCAGGTGTCCTCCAGCTTAGTTCCACGTTCTCCAACCATCGCTCTGGTGACCCTTCAACCTGGGTTCGAGCCCCACATATGAGCACCACTTGCCAAGACTAGCTTGGTCATGGAGATCCTAACTCAGCAGTGCTAGAGGAATTAAAGGCACAAACACAGAAATATAGGGTGTGGGGTGGGAAATCAGGGTTCTCACAGCCTTCAGAGCTGACAGCCTCAAACAGAGATTTACCCACATATTTATTGACAGCAAGACAGTGATAAGCATTGTTTCTGTAGATTATAGATTTACTAAAAGTATTCCTTATGGAAAACAAAGGGATGGGCTCTGGATAGTTATCTGCAGCAGGAATATGTCCTTAAGGCACAGATTGCTCACGCTATTGTTTGTGGTTCAAGAACACCTTTAAGCAGTTTTCTGCCCTGGGTGAGTCAGGTATTCCTTGTGTTCATTCTGGTAAACCTACAACTTTCAGCATGGGTGTCATGGCCATCACGAACAGGTCACATTGCTGCAGAGATTTTGTTTATGGCCAGTTTTGCAGCCAGTTTATGGCCAGACTTGGGGGCCTGTTCCCAACACGTATATATGCATATATATGTTTAAAAGGCCTTTATGTTTTTTGTTTTTTGTTTTCTCTCCTATGACCTTGCTCATCAGAAAGTTTCTCTTAAACAGTTTCTAACAGCCTGAGATTCCTTAAACAAAACAGAGAAGACACCAGATACTGTTTTGGGGAGAAACTTCTTTTTCTTTGTGGAATCCCAAGAGAAAACACACAGTTTCCTCTCCGATTTTAACCTGCTTGCATTTGTATTATGTTGTCTGATTTTTCACACTTGGATGTTTAAAATAAGAAAGAGTATAGCTTAGACACTTAGAGAAATGTCTTCATTAAAAAAGGGGAAGAGAAACTGTAGAAGGATGATCTAGCCTTATAATAATTCTCTATTTGGAGACCCAATACACAGTGTGGGTTCTCTGCAGAGCTCAGAAGTCCAGTTAAAAGATGGAGAGTAAAATTAGAACTATCTGTAAAAAAAATTGGTCTCCTTATATAATCCTCTTATAGATTTCTAAATTTTATGTTTAACTTGGCAATTACATCCATTTTAAATTTCCCTCTAGCTAACTCTCTCTCTGTACTTTGAGATGTAAATTTTGCTATATGATTTTTCACCTAAGAGTTTTGTCCTTTAATATGCAAATTTAGAGCTACATAGCTGACAACTGCCTAGGATAATGAAACATGTTATGTAGAATCTGGAGGTCTAAAATAGGAAATGAAAAGAGGTTTTATGAATCTATAAGATGTATTTCTATCAGCGTGCCTAATATGTCTATGTATGTATGTATTGTATACATAATGTTTCTCTACTAAATATATATAAAAGAGTTCTAATTAATTGGCTTAAAGAAAATAAAATGCTTAAATCAAATACTTCATTAGAAAAAAGACTAACTCAAATGGTTTTTAAAGTTCATATAACTTAAGTAAAATATTTAATAAATAAGCTGGCTTTAAAATTATTGGTAAAATAATATTAAAATGCCTTAAAATTGTTAGCATTTTCTTTGCATTTATTGATCAATCAATGGTTTCATACTTATCCCTGCAGAATACTACAAGGTGTCAAAATTTGCCATAAGGGTTATAAAACTACAAACCTAGCCCAAAACAGAATGATCTTTGCTGGCATAATTTTTAATACATAAAACATTTAATATTGTTAAATGAAAAAAGCTAAATTCTGAGATATTGGTTAAAAAAAAAAAAAAAAAAAACCCTTCTACTAAAACATAAGTCTGTTTATTTAGATAAACACCTGAAACTTGTATGTTATAGAAATGGTTAACAGCTGGACCCGGTGGCTCATACCTATAATCCCAGCACTTTGAGAGGTCAAGGTGGGTGGATTGCCTGAGGTTGGGAGTTTGAGACTAGCCTGGCCAAGATAGTAAAATCCCATCTCTACTAAAAATATAAAAAATTAGCCAGGCCTGGTGGTGAGCACCTGTAATCCCAGCTACTTAGGAAGCTGAGGCAGGAGAATTGCTTGAACCTGGGAGGCAGAGGTTGCAGTGAGCCAAGATCATGCCATTGCACTCCAGCCTGGGCAGCAAGAGTGAAACTCTGTCTCAAAAAAACAAAATGGTTAACAGGGAATTAACTTTCATAAATAATCTAGGTAAACTATTACATGAAGTAATAAAGTAAATGTAATAAAATAAATTATTGCAAACAAATTTGCCATATAACTTAGATACTAAGGTTAAATTAATAGATACTATTTAAATGTCTGGGTAATTCCCAATTTAAAATTATAAAAAATAACATTTTTTAAAACGTGTTCTTATTGAAAGGTGAATATTTTGTCTAACTTAAAAGTTATTTAGAGATTATATATAAAACAGGTAAAAGAACCAGGAAATAAGAAAGAGGTAAACAAAGTTATAGATATAAAGAAGCATTTTTTAAGGAAGGTTAAAAGGAAAGTGATTTTATGTGAGAATCTTGTACAATGATTTTTGGTCCTAAAATAAGATGACTGGTTCTTCAAGAAAGAGGGATATTTAGGACAAAACAGAGAGTCCAAGCATGTTGTGGATGGTCTATGTAAGTCATAAAAAGGTTAGTAAAAAAGGAATTTTTTTTAAAAAAAAAAGGTGGTATAATTCAGTTGGCTATAATTAAAAGAAATTATCGTAGACTTTCTAGAGATGGATCTTTGATATTAAAAATACACTAATACAAAGTGAAAGAATTAGTTAAAACAAGATCTTATTAAAAATATTGAGTTACTCTTAACGCAAGGAGTTTTAATTTTAAATTCTATAATCTGTTTATTTTGACATTATTCAGATTTATATCTCAGCTCCACTCTGCTGCTTCAGCTCCTTTTTTTTTTTTAATGGAGTTTCATTCTTGCAGCCTGGAGTGCAACGGTACAATCTCAGCTCACTGCAAGCTCCACCTTCCAGGTTCAAGTGATTCTCCTGCCTCAGCATCTCGAGAAGCTGAGATTACAGGTGGCCACCACCACACCCAGCTAATTTTTGTATTTTTAGTAGAGACGGGATTTCACAATGTTGCACAGCCTGATGTCGAACCCCTGACCTCAGATGACCTGTCCACCTTGGTTTTCCACAGTGTTGCGATTACAGGTGTGAGCCACCACACCTGGCCCCTCAGCTCCTCTCTTTTAAAAAGTCCTTGTATGATAACTCCCCTTCACCTTTGGTTGGCTATAGTAACTTTTTAAAATTAATAATCTAAAGTAAGGTAGATAATATTTTTTGAAAGCAGGCATATTAAATATCTTTTAAACTTGCCTTTTTTATTCTGCATAACTGTTATATCTCTATCTTTATAATATGCCATGTGGAAGTGGTATTTCACTACTGAACTCTATGAAAGAGCTAATCAATTGACTTAAAAATAAGTAAGTGCCTATTAGACTGGTAGGCTAATAGGGCTAACTCAGATGCCTTATAATTCACATGATCTTGGCAATCTTTGACAAAATTAATCTGGTAAATTTCATCTCAAAATTCTCTCCAATAATTTAAAATCATAAAAGCCATGTTGTGGTAAATTAAATAATCTTGTTTTGTATTTTTTCCACCAAAATTTGGGTTACCAAGTTAAAATAGGAGGGTAAAATGTAGTTTTGGTGAGGTTTATAAAACACGATGATGTCAATTTTGCTAAAAGAAAATTTATGCTTTCTAGTTAAGAAACTAAGAGTCACTTTAAAATGAAGGAAAAATGACACAGCTAATACTAAGTGGATGAAAAGAAAAATTAAGCCAGGGCAACAGTAGTTACCTCTGAGACCTGTGGTTACCAAGAAGGGGAAAGGGCAAAACCAAGTAACTATCAAAAACAGAAGGTATAATGTAAAATAATTTTCCATTTTAAATTGATATCATCAGCTCCTTGAAAATCTTTACCATAGTGGATTACAAAAATAACCACTTTAAGGACAAAATTATTAATTTTAAATGCTACAGAATTTAAGAGATTGTTTGGGTTGATGCAGGACCCACAGCTCAGTATTTAACAATGACTGATGAGTGTGTGTGATTCAAACGCACAGGAGGTTATTCTTGGTTATTCCAACAAGCCCAGTGGACCAGATAAATGCCACTGCAAAATCTGCTTGCCTTGAGAAGGAGACTGCCCTGTAAATTCCTAGTGGAACACCCCAGATGAAGCTGTTAATATGCCTCATTTGTGAGCCATGTGGGACTGTCTTTATGATGAGTGGGATATCCTCCCACTGAATATGCCTATTACCTAGGCCATGGTAAATCTGGGAGTTAAGAGGGCCCCTTGCACATGGATGCCCCTCCCATGGAATCAAACAACTGTTTGAGAAGCCCTATCAAATTTGCTGTCCCTCATGGGTCCTACAGATGCAACTCCCTGCTGGGAAGCCAAACCCTTTTTCACCAGAAAAGGCAAAATGTTCTGGGGGAAGGAAAAATAAAAGTTCCTGAGACCCGGGCATAAAAACATACAGGTTAATACAATTATGAAATTTAAGATGTTTGAACAGGGTTTATGTAAGGTGGTTGTAACCCCTTTACCTAAATGTCTTATGAAAATGGGTTTTGTATCTGACAGGGGGATGTTTTCTCTATCTAGTACTATAAAGGCATGGAAATCTGCTCTTTGAGAAATGTTAACTGGACACACTAAATGGGAACTAGTAAGATTGCCTGAGCTCACAGAATATAGGGTAGAAGCTGAAGTACAGTACTATTCAGGGCAAATTCTCTACCTCATAGCCCTTTGTGGAGCATGTATTGGGGCTTACGGCAAAAGACTGCAAGTATTTCCCAATGACAACTACTAGACTAGAGAATTCCCACTTGAGGAGCATTTATTATCTTGCTATGGAACGTTAACTGAAGCTACCCCTGTACTAATGAAAATAATGGTGCCCAAAAGAGTTCCATGATAAAATAAAAATGGTTTACATAGGATCTTGCTACCTGGAAACACAAGGAGTAGATACTCATGAGCAGGAAACCTTTTTTTTCTCCCTAGGATGGTAAGGTAAGCCGAGAGAGAGAAAAAATAGACCCAAAGTCAGGTAAGCAAGTTTTTATTAACCTGCCAGCTGCTCCCTTGACAGTCAGCGGAAGTAGCCCCAAGCTTACAGAACGAGGGGTTTATACTGAGCAGGGGAGTTTGAGGGAGTTCTTTGGTATGGCCATATCCCAGGATTGTTTGCTGGTTAATTTTGCCTCATATCACCTTGTGACATTTATAGTAGCAGCTAGATGAGCAGGAACTTACAGGAGGGTGTAGATAAAGTTTGTTTATGCTTCCCACGACCTCCCCCTGTGCGGTTGGGTTGGTTTGTAACTGGGGTTTGCTTATTGCAGCAAGGTCTGATAAGTGAAATCTGCTGGCTTCACTGCAGTGCCTAGATAAGGGCTTAGAAATGTAAAGAGTCTTGTGGGAAGGGTGGGCAGCATGGAGAAGAGTTGCAGAGTATTAGGGAGAGGGTGGGCAGCACCAAGAAGCTTTCCTGGGACAGTTTGTCCCTAACAAGGACTGTCTCTAACTATGCAAAGAGCTGCTAAATTCTATAGTGCCCGATAGACAGCTCTCCTCTAACAAGAGTTGCTTAGCATGTAAATGGCAGTTCCAAGGTGAACAAACTCTCATTTGGAAGGCTGCTCTTCTGATTAAAGAAGGGTCAAAAAACTCTTTTTTCTTTTGAGTTATTTGGGTGAAGTATATTTTTATAAGCAAACTTACCTCTCTCTGAGTTCTGCAGAATTTGGAGTGTGACTTTATGACAATATAATTATTTGCATAAGTTTAGTAAGAGATTTTCAAACAGAACAATTGGAGACACTGATTGTTTTACCAGGACTTTGACCAAAATATCATTTTAGGTAGTTCCAGCAAAACCAACTTAAAAGAAGCCTATATGGCCAATCAATTCTTGCTGCATTTTATGCAAATAATCAGGCCAAGTATAATAAGCATAAAACTTATTTTGCACACAAATTGGTCTTATAATAATTTATCTTTAATAGAAAAGGAAGGCTAGAGAAAGAGAAATTGTTTCAAAGTTAAAATGTAACACTTGATACTAGATTTCAGCCCTAACTTTTGTTTTTTTTGAGTGCAGATTGTATCATAAATTATTTCTTAGCTACAATAATCCTCTAGAAAGTACCAGATTATAATTTTTGCTCATATCTTTAACTGGTGCCCTAATGGAATAGGCACCTTTTTCTGTTTCTAACACACAAATATTCTTTTGATTGTCAAAAGAATTTCTCCTCAAGGAAACAAAAAAAATCATTGTATTCTGAAGATCAGAGATTCAAATCTTCCTCATTTGGCATCTCACTGGACCTGATCTGTTTTTCACTGCAAATTCCATGCTGCTAAAACTGTACAAGCATCCTCCCTCTGGGCTTAGGGACTGTCACAGAAGAGGTGGGTGCATGAGATTGTAAAGGCAGATTTTGGGGAATAGAATGAGTTCAAGGTCCAAATCAAGGAGGAGTGCAAAGATGCCTAAGCAGCTCGCAAAAGAAGAGACTTTTCCGTCTAAGCTATTCTGTGGCACTTTTGCATCCAACCCAACCAAAAAGAATTTTCTGCTTCCTGTAGAATTAAAAGAAAATACTTACTGGCAGGATAAAAATACCTTGTGACAAAGCCTCCTGGGTATAATACTCCCATATATGAGTTGTAGAGATGATAGACATATTGTTTCAAAGGTCTTTTTCAGAGCAATGCTTATGTTTTTGTACAGCTCATTGCTATAAGTCTGTACTAAAACCAAGATTACTATAGCTCAACACATAGAATTTAAGGATAAGTCAGTTTTGCATTTAGTTTTTGTTTTTTGGCTTTTTACTTAAAATAATAATTTTAAGAGGTATTAAATGCCTGCCTACATCTATTCCTATCTGGCCTAGAACATTTAATTGGCTATAAGTCTTTAGA
This sequence comes from Rhinopithecus bieti, assembly GCF_001698545.2. Lineage (NCBI taxonomy): Eukaryota > Metazoa > Chordata > Mammalia > Primates > Cercopithecidae > Rhinopithecus > Rhinopithecus bieti. The sequence continues at coordinate 341,056 of NW_016803348.1, forward strand.
CTCTAAGAACCTTAGCTATGGGAAGTCCCACCATGTAACAAGATGGACCCAGAACAGCAGGCATGCCACACTAGCAATGTTATGAGACAAAATAAAGATTCGCTGGCCGTTGATGTTGTCTCTGGCAAATCTTGCCTGAAGGAGGAGAATGTAACCAAAAATAAAATTCTAAGGCCCTCCAACTATCTGAATGAACTTCGTCCTAGGTCTGGCCAGTCTAAAATTTAACCCAAAAGACTGGTTTAGACCATAACAGGAAGTTGGGGTCAGATATGCCTCATTATATCCTCCAGTATTAACATCAACACCGACCTTAGGTCTGATAGGAAACATTTACAATCCATTCTCTCTGAAGCCTGTTACCTGAAGTCTTCAGCTGCATAATAAGAACTTTGATCTCCACAAACCCTTATCTTAACCCAGATAATTCCTTTCTGTTCATCCCAAGTCTGTAGATTAACTCAACCAATTGTCAACCAGAAAATGTTCAAATCTACCTATAACCTGGAACCCCCCCACCACGCTTTCCTACTTCAAGTTGTCCTGCTTTTCTGACGTAACCAAACCAATATACATCCTAAATGTATTTGATTGATGTTTCATTTCTCCCAAAAATGTATAAAACCAAGCTGTGCCCCAACCACCTTGGGCACTTTTTCTCAGGATCTCCTGAGGACTGTGTCACAGGCCATGGTCACTCATATTTGGCTCAGAATAAATCTCTTCAAATATCTTACAGAGTTTGACTCTTTTCATCGGCAATTTGAAAATTAAGAAATTTGCTTTAGCATTTTAAAAGGTCAAATGGACTAGATACCCTATAAAATACTGTGGGAAACCTTCATTAAAATTAATTCAGATTGTTTGAATCCAGTTGTCAGAATTGTTCAAAAGAATTGCCATATTTACATGTTTATCTTTTATGCACTTTCCTTTTCTTTTTTCCAGGTTGGTGGGGCAGGGAAAGGCAGAAAAAAGGCATTTTGTTTTTTTTTTTTTTTTCCTGAAACTCAAATCTCCCTGGGATCATTTTCCTTTTTCTAAAGTATATTCCTAAAATGTTCTCTTAGTGAAGAGGGCTGTTTGTAGTAAGTAACATCGGTTTCTGGAGCGGTGATATTCTTGAAATATGTAAGTATTCATCTTCTATCAACCTTTCACTTAATAGTTTTAATATTGATTTTTAACTATTGCTGAATCAATTCATTCATAAGAATTTTCAAAAATTGAACTTTTCTAATTTCTTATTTTTTCATAATTTTTAGCTGGCATGATTCTTACATATATACATATAAACAAGCATATACATATATGTATGCATGTATTTACACACATATACATTTGTATATCTGTTTATATATTTATAGTATGTTTATATTTATTATATATATATATATAT
>NW_016803348.1:346319-397974 GCF_001698545.2 Rhinopithecus bieti
TATATATATATATATATATAATTTTCTTCATCTTCTGGTGTTATCTACCTCCCAGAAATTCCAATTTTCAGAATAAAGAATTGAATATAACCTTAATTGAAGACAAAGGAGATAGCAACCTCAAATGAAGACAAAGAGTTTTTTGTTTATTGGTGTTTTCTCTCTCTCTCTCAATGTCATATCATTAATGAATTTATTGGTTTTTATATATTAAGATTTCCTTATTCACTAATAAAATGAGGTCATAATGAGCCTAGAATTTTCACTCCTTTGTGTCTAAAAGAAAAAGACTTTTAAAAGACAGATGATAGTAAATTTATTTTGACTGAACAAATTATGGAATTTGTAGAAAAGGCTGTCTTCCTCAGCTATATAAACAAATAAGGAATTTATATTCTGTGCTATTCAGCCTTTTAGTGAAGACTATTCTTCCTTACTCTTTCATTACATTTCCCAGAGCACTTGTAAATGTTCTATAGTATTAGACTAAAATCTATATCTATATCTACTTTTTTTTTTTTTTTTTTTGAGATGGAATCTCGCTCTGTCGCCCAGGCTGGAGTGCAGTGGCCAGATCTCAGCTCACTACAAGCTCCGCCTCCCAGGTTTACGCCATTCTCCTGTCTCAGCCTCCTGAGTAGCTGGGACTACAGGCGCCTGCCACCTCGCCCAGCTAGCTTTTTTGTATTTTTTAGCAGAGACGGGGTTTCACCGCGTTAGCCAGGATGGTCTCGATCTCCTGACCTCGTGATCCACCCGTCTCGGCCTCCCAAAGTGCTGGGATTACAGGCTTGAGCCACTGCGCCTGGCCTATATCTACTTTATAGCTAGATTTTGAAAAGTTTATTTTTCTGAGACTAAATACTATACATAGAATAACATAGAAACAGAATATTTACCAATCATTTGTATACATTCATTAAAAATAATATATTAGAGAAATTATTTATGTTAATGTCTTATAAGTAATATGATTAGAATGGTTAATAGAGTTACAGAGTTTTCCATATATTTTAACTAGGATTATACTCAGCCAGTCTCATACTGTTACTATTAAAAGAATCTCAAGAAACCATCTACATTCTGAAGACTATAGGATTACATAAAGTCTATATTACTTCAGGTCACATATATCCAACCTGTTTCATAACTGGGAAAGAATTGGCCAATTAAGATCAGATCCAGGTGGGGAATGTAACTGGTAATTAGAGAAAGATTTCTTACCCTCCCCAGTCAAATGGAAGCAAGAAACCCACCACCGACAGTAAGAAAATATTATTTAAGCAGCTCCGAAATAACACCAACTTACCAGAGAATGTGCTACAGAGAATTTCTTATTTATGAATTGCAAATGTAAAATCTTTAAAGTAAAGCTTTCTGTGCTGGGGTGAACAATATATTTACAGAAGGAAGTTGGCACATATGCAAAAAAAAATTCCATTGTATATTTATTACTTAAATGGTTATAGCCCTGTTTCCTCAAGAGAATAATATTATTCCTACTGGAAACTATAGTTTGGTGAGAGAGTTCCTCTCCTTAAAGATTCTCCTCATTCTTTTAACTGTAGAACATTCTGTTTTAATTGTATTTATCTTTTCCTTGATTTACAATTATTTCCTAATATAATATAGATTTGCCTGACATACTAATAAAGTACATGTTTTAGTCAAAAGACATAGAGTGGCTTTTGGATTTTTAAAAATCCAACTATATGCTGCCTATAAGATACTCATTTTAAATTAAAGACACACATAGGCATAAAATAAAGGGATATAAAGAGATGTTTCATGCAAATAATAGTCAAAAGAGACTAAAAGTGGCTATACTTATACCAGAAAAAGGACTGTAAATCAAATATTGTCACAAGAGATAAAGGTCACTACGTGATGGTAAAAGTGTCAATTAATCAGAAGAATATAGCAATTAAAAATATATCTGCACTCAATGTTAAAGCATCAAAATATATACAGCCAATTTTAACATATACAAATAAAGAGAAAACAATACAATAATAGTAGGGACTTTAATATCCCACATTCAAAACAGATAGATCATCCAGACAGAAGATCCGTAAGAATATAAGAGACCCCAATAACGCTATAGACCGAATGAACCTAACAGACGTATATAAAACATTCTATCCAACAGCAGCAAAATACACATTTAACTCAAGTGCACAGAGAAAATACTCCAGTTCAGATAATAAGTTATGCCACAGAACAGGTTTTACACAATTTAAGAAGACTGAAATTATATCAAGCATTTTTTTCTGACCACAATGGTATGAAACTAGAAACTAATAACAGGAGGATAACTAGAAAATTCACATGTGGAAACTAAGCAACACATTCTTGAGCAACCAAAGACATAAAGAAGAAATAAAAAGGGAAATTAAAGATATATTGAGACAAATGAAAATGAAAACACAACTACCAAAACTTATGAGATGCAGCCAAAATAGTTCTAACAGGGAAGTTCATATGAATAAATGTCCACATGAAAGGGAAAAAAAATCTCAAATAACCTTACATTACACCTCAAATAACTAGAAAAAGAAAAGCAAACCAAGCCCAAACTGAGTAAAAGGAAGGAAATAACAAAATCAGAGAATAAATAAATTAGAGGCCAGAAAAATAAGAGAAAAGATCAATGAAACTAAGAGGTTTTTTTTTAATTAAACAAAATAGACAAATTTTAGGCTAGACTAAAAAAAAAGGAAACACATAAAACCAGTAATGAAAGAGGAGACATTACAACGGATTCAAAAGAAATCCAAAGGATTATAAGAGACTACAGTGAATAATTATATGTTGACAAATTGGATAATCAAATCCTACTTATTATATAATAATAAGTAAGACCAATAATAAGTAAGAAGGTTGAATCAGTAGTTAAAAGTCTTCCATCAAAGGAAAGCACAGAATCACATAGATTTACTGTGTAATTCTGCTAAAATTATAAAGAATTAATGTGTCTCAAACCCTTCCCAAAAAATGAAAAAGAAGAAACACTTCCAAACTCATTTTATGAGGCCAGCATTCCCTTAATATCAAAGCCAGACAAGGATACTATAAGCAAGAAAATTTCAAGCCAATATCTCTGATTACCATAGATGAAAAAAGTTTCAAGGAAGTACTAGACAACCAAATTTACCATCACACTCAAAGGATCATACACCATAATCTGGTGGGATTTATCCCTGGGATGCAAGGATAGTTCACTACATATATAAATCAATAATGTTGTACAACATTAACAGAATTAAGGACAAAAATTATATCATTAAATAAATGCAGAAAAGTAATTCGACAAAATTCAATATACTTTAGTGATTAAAAAAACTCTCAATAAATTAAGTATAGAAGCAATACAACTCAACACTGTAAAGCATATATGACAAGCCCCCAGCTAACATTATACTAGATGAAAAGCTGACGCTTTTACTCTAATATCAAGAATAAGTCATGCTGCAATGTCTGAATGTTCCCCCAAATTTGTGTGATGAAATTTAATCCCCACTGTGGTGGCATTAGGAAGTGTGGGCTTTGGGGAAGTGATTAAGTCAGGAAGGCTCCACCCACATGAGTGGATTAGTGCCTTAGAAAAGGGCTGGAGTGGACTAATTATGCCTTTTCCATCCCTTCATCTATGTGAGGATACAGCATTTATCCCTTCTGGAGGACTTAGCAAAAAGGTACCATCTTGGAAGGAGACTGGGTCTTCACCAGATACCGAACCTACCAGTGCTTTGATTTTGGACTTCCCATCCTCCAGAAGAGTCAGAAATAAATTTCTGTTATTTGTAACTGCCTAGTTTCACTCAGGTACCTTGTTATAGCAGCACAAACAGGCTAATACAGATACAAACCCTTGCCACTTCTATTCAACACAATATTGGAAGTCCTTGTCAGAAAATTAGGCAAGAAAAGAAATAAAAGCCATCCAAATCAGAGAGAAAGTTGTAAAGTTGTTTCTATTGGCAAATAAAATGGCCTTATTTATAGAAAAACCTAAGAGCACCACCAAAAAACAGAATTAATAAATGAATTCAGTAAAGTTGAAGAATATAAAATCAACATATGAAAATAAGTAGTATTTCTAGACAACAACAAACTATCCAAAAAGGAAATCAACAATGCCATTTACAATAGCATCAAAAAATAATAAACACATAGAAGTAAGTTTAACCAAGGAAGTGAAAAATCTCTACACTGAAAACTGTAAAGCATTGATGAAAGAAATTGAAGTAGATACAAATCAATGGTGTTGCGGGAAGTCAGGGATCCCGAACAGAGGGACTGGCTGAAGCCTTGGCAGAAGAACATAAATTGTGAAGATTTCATGGACATGTATTAGCTCCCCAAATTAATACTTTTATAATTTCTTACACCTGTCTTTACTGTAATCTCTGAACATAAATTGTGAAGATTTCATGGACACTTATCACTTCCCCAGTCAATACCCTTGTGATTTCCTATGCCTGTCTTTACTTTAATCTCTTAATCCCATCATCTTCTTCATAAGCTGAGGAGGATGTCGTATCTCAAAATAACCTGATTTGAAGTAAAAAATAATTGTCAGTGGTTAATGGAACCTTATTTGGTAGTTATCATTGCTCAGGAGAATAAAAGTCAATAATACCTAGAATACTATGATATTCTTGTTTATTTAAATCTTGCTTCAAGTTTGCAAAATATTAGCATCTTACAAAGAGATCACAAGAGGAGTTCAATTTAGTTAAAAAAAAAAACAAACAAAGAGAAATGAAAATATTCTACAAAATCTGACATTTGTAAGAAAGATATATTCAAGAATCAGCCAGAATACTCCTGTATGAACAAAAATATGCTTTTATTATGCACTTTCTGACAACATATCTAATTTCTTTAAAAATTAACCAAGAAAACTCAGAATGGGTCTCATACCCTAGGCAAAAATATATTTGATTACTTATATATGTATAGATTGTTCTCACTAAGAAGAGGATGAATGGACCCCCACACGCACACATCACACATACCCCAAAAGGATATGAACATTTTATTACTCACATAATGAGGCTTTTTGGGGAGGATGAGACAGGTTCCCAAGCCTGCCCAAAAATGACATGAGAGGTCAAGGAGAGAAGACTAATTTGAAGTGTTATGGTTAAAAGATGGGGCTGGGGTATGGGTTACTGCAAATGTGCTTTGCTGGATTTGAACCTCCTGCCAACATAAAAGGAAGGTGCACCTGGGGTTTCTTATCAGATTGTTCAAATGTGGAACAAAAGGAGAAGAGAGAATGGTGAGGTTTGAAAACTGTTAGCAGACAAACATCAAAAATGAAGTTTGACTCGTTATTGCAATTCACCCTTGATGCCTAACTGATTGCTAAAATGTCATTTCATTTAAATCGGTTGAACTTATTTAAGTAAATCATTGTGACACTCTATAATGCCTGTAGTGTGAGGCCAGTAAGAGTGGGGAAAGTTTTGTTGAATAACTGATTAAAGAATCCAGCACTGTATATTTGCAGAAGTAAAATGAATGCCTTCATCACTATCAATAATATCTAAAACTCTTAAGGAGTGTCTTGGTGAGCACTTGTATTGTAATTTTAGCGTCTTTATAGACCCATTGAATATTCAATGGGTAGATAAAAGGAAATATAACATTGTTGTACCCCAACATCAGAGCATGTATGTGCATAAAACAAATATTAAATCATGTAAAGGGAGAGATGGACTGCATACAATAATAGTAGAGGACATCAATACCCATTTTCAACAATTGTCAGATCATCCAGAGAGAAAATTAATAAGGGAACATAGAACTTGAACAACACTTTAGAACAAACGGACCTAACAGACATTTAGAGGGCCAGGTGTAGTGTTCACACTTGTAATCCCAACACTTTGGGAGGCCAAGGCGGACCAATCATTTAAGCTCATGAGTTTGAGACCAGTATGGGTAACATGGCCAAACACTGTCTCTAAAAAAGCACAAAAATTTGCCAGGTGTGGTGGTGCATGCCTGTAGTGTCAGCTACTCGGGAGTGTGAGGTGAAAGGATGACTTGAGCCTGGGAGGTGGAGGTTTCAGTGAGCCAAGATCGCATGACTGCATTTCAGCCTGGGTGACAGCATGAGACCCCGTCTCAAAGAAAGAAAAATTTAGAAAACATTCATCCAACAACAACAAAATAAATATTCTTCTCACATACACATGGAACATACTCCATGATAGACCACATATTAGGGCACAAAACAAGCCTCAAAAAATGAAAGAAGAAATAGTATCAAGTATCCTTACTTATCACAATGGTAGAACAACAGGAGGGCCTTCGCATGTAAATTAAGCAGCATACTCTTGAACATTCAATGGGTAAATGAAGAAATTTAAATGGAAATTTAAAAACATCTTGAGACAAGAATGAAAAAAAAAAATACCAAAATATATGAGATACAGCAAACACAGTTATAACAGGAACATTTATAGCAATAAATTTCTACAACAAAAAAGAATTATCTCACATTAATAGCCCAATGTTACAGCTCAATGAACTAGAAAAGCAATAACAAACTAAGTCCAAAGTTAGCAAAAGGAAGGAAATAATAATGATTACAAGATAAATACATGAAATAGAAACTAGAGGCTGGGCACGGTGGCTCACACCTGTAATCCTAGAGCTTCGAGAGGCCAAGGTGAGTGGATCACCTGAGGTCAGAAGTGTGAGACTAGCCTGGCCAACATCGTGAAACCCCATCTCTACTAAAAATACAAAACTTAGCCAGGCACAGCAACACATACCTGTAATCCCAGCTACTCGGGAGGCGGAAGCAGGAGAATCCCTTGAACCCAGAGACGGAGGTTGCAGTGAGTAGAGATGGCACAACTGCACTCCAGCTTGGGCGACAGAGTGGGACTCCATCTCAAAAAAAAAGAGACTAGAAAAACAAAGGACAAAGGATTAATGAAAGTAATAAGAGTTTTGGTTTTTTTTTTTAAGATAAACAAAATTGACAAAACTTAAGGTAGACTACTAAGGGGAAAAGAGAGAAGACTCGAATAAATAAAATTAGAAATGAAAGATTAGTCGTTACAACCGATACCTCAGAAATATGACGGATCACAAGAAACTGCTATGAACAATTATATTCCAATGTATTAGATAACCAAGAAGAAATGAATTCCTAGACAAATACAACCTACCGAGGCTGAATCATGAAGAAGTAGAAAATTTGAACATAACAATAATGAGTAAGGAGATTGAATCAGTTATAAAAAGTCTCTCAACACAGAAAAGCCTAGGACCTCAAGGCTTCTTAAGTAAATCTTACCAAACATTTAAAGAAGAATTAATACCAGTCCTTCTCAAGATTTTTCCAAAAATTGCAGAGGAGGAAATATTTCCAAACTTTTTATGAGGCTAACATTACCTCAATATCAAAACCAGACAAGGACATTATAAGAAAATAAATTAATACTAGACAAGGACATTATAAGACAAAACCGGACAAGGACATTATAATACCAGACAAGGACATTGTAAAACAGAACCAGACAAGGACATTATAAGAAAATAAATTAATAGGTCAATATCCTTGATGAACATAAGTGCAAAAATTCTCAACAAAACACTACCAAACTGAGTTTAACAACATATTAAAAGGATCATCCACCATGATGAAGTAGGATTTATATCTTGGATGCAAGGATGCTTCGACATGCAAATCAAAAATTGTGATACATCACATTAACAGAGTGAAATACAAAAACTGTGTGTCCATTTTATCAGCTGCAGAAAAATTATTTAACAAAATTCAATATTTTTTCATGATAAAAGCTCTCACCAAATTAGGTATAGAATAAATGTACCTCAGTACAATAAAGGCCATATATGAGAGGCCCACAGCTAAAATTATACTCAAGAATAAAAAATTAAAAACCTGTCCCCTATGATTTGGGACAAAACAAGGATGCATATTCTGGCCACTTCTACTCAACATTGTATTGGAAATCCTTCTAAAAGCAATTAGGTAACAAAAAGAAATAAAAAACATCCAAACAGGAAAAAAAGGACTGACATTTTTACTGTTTTCTGACTACATGAGACTCCACCAGAAAACTGTTAGAACAAATAAATGAAGACAGTAAAGCTGCAGGATACAAAATCAACATACAAAAATTATAGTACCTCTACACACTGTCAATGAACTATCTGACAAAGAAATCAAGAAAACAATCTCATTCACAATAGCTACGAAAAAATAATAAAATACTTGTGTAAATTTAACCAAGAAGATGAAAGATCTGTACACTGAAAACTATAAAACACTGATGAAAGAAATTGAAGAATTCCAAATAAATGGAGCAATAGCCCATGTTCACGGATTGGAAGAATTAATATTGCTAAAATGTTTGTACTACCCAACATGATCTAGAGATTCAGTGCAATCTCTATCGAAATTGTAATGTCCACTTTCATAGAAATGGAAAAAAAAATCTTCATTGATATAAAATCATAATAAAACACCCAAACAACTGAGACACTCGTAAGAAAAAAGAACAAAGCTGGAGTTAACACATTATCTGATTTTAAAAGCTGTGATAACTAAAATAGCATGGTATTGGCACAAAAAAAATAGATACAGCTATCAGTGAAAAAGAATAGAGAGCCCAGAAATGAACCCACACATGTATAGTCAACTGATTTTTAACAAATGTACCAAGAATATGCAATAGAAAAGTACAGTTTCTTCAATAAATGATGTTGCCAAACTGGATTTCCACATACAGAGGGAAGAAAACAGACCCTTATCTCATGCCATATATGAAAAATCACCTCAGTGGGGGTTAAAAAGGTAAGACCAGAAACTCTGTTACCACTAGAAGAAAACAGGAAAACCATACAACACTGGTCTGGGCAACAATTTTTTGGATTTGAACCCAAAATAGAAGGAAACAAAAGCAAAAATAGACAAATGAGATGGCATTAAACTAAAAAGCTTCTGCACAGCAATGGAAACAATTAACAGCACGCAGAGATAACCCACAGATTGGGAGAAAATATTTGCAAGTCATAAATCCAATAAAGGATTAATATGCAAAATATATAAAGAATTCAAACAACATAATAGGAAAAAAAAACCCAATTTTAAAAAATGGGCAATGGAACTGAATAGACATTTCTCAAAAGAAGATATACAAATGACCAACAGATACATGAAAAAAATGCTCAACATTGCTAATCAGTAGGGAAATACAAATTAAAATCACAATGAGATGTCATTGCATACCTTTCAGAATGGCTTTCTTCAAAAAGACAAAAGATAACAAATGTTGGTAAAGATGTGAAGAAAAAGACAAAAGATAACAAGTGTTGGTAAGGATGTTGTACATTATTTGTGGGAATATAAATTAGTACAGCCATTATGAAAAAACTGTATGAAGCTACTTCAAACAACTAAAAATAGAATTACAATATGATCAAGCAGTCCCAATTCTGGGTATGTATGCAAAAGATTCTAAATCAATTTATTTAAGAGATATCTACACCCTCATGTTCATTGTAGCACTTTTCAAAATAGCCAACTTACAGAATCAACCCAAGTATCCATCAGTAGAAGAATGGATAAAGAAAATGTGGTATATTCACACAATGGAATATAATTTGGTCTTTAAAAAGAAGGAAATTCTACCATTTGTAACAAAATGGACAAAATTGAAAAACATTGTGCTAAGTGAAATAAGTTAAGCACATAAAAGAAATACTGCATGTTCCTACTTATATATGGATACTATAACAATTGAACTCAGAAGCAGAAATTAGACTAGTAGTTATAGAGATTGGAGGGTAGGATAAACAGAGAGATTATGATCAAAGGTTACAAAATCTCAGTTAAACAGAAAGAATATGTTTGTTTTTTAGTTCTATTTCACAGCCTGATGAACATCATTAATAATAGAATATTGTACAATTCAAAATTGCTGAGAGTAAATTTTAAATGTTCTCACCAAAAAAAATGTTAAGCATTGGAGGTGGAAGATATGTTAATTAGCTTAATTTAATTATTTCACATTGTATTTATGGATTATAACATCATTTTGAACTTGCCTTAGTCCATTTTCTGTTGCTATAACAGAATACTACAGACTGGGTAATTTATAAAGACAAGAAGTTTATTTGGCTCATGGTTCTGGAGGCTGGAAAATCCAAGAGCATGGCACTGATATCTGTCAAAAACCTTCCTACTTTGTCATAACATGGTGGAAGGGCAAACGAGCACTTGAAACAGACAGAAAAAGAGGGCTGAACCCCATACTAAGCCACTCCCATGGCAATGGCATTAATACATTCCTTAGGGTAGAGTCCTCATGATCTAATGACCTCTTAAAGGCCCCATCTCTTAATATTATCACAATTGCAATTAAATTTCAACATGAATTGTGAAGGGGTCATTTAAACCATAGCATTACCCTTTAAATTTATACAATTATACATTTTTAATTTACAATTTAAAGAATTTAAGGTAAGAGAGAGGCCTAGTAAACAGTGAGGGGCTTGTAACACAGAAAAAAATAACAAAATTATGCAACTACTTTGAATTTTGTCACTGTATTATCCGACAATTGATATAATGTATTTAAAATGGTAGTAGAGATGGATTTAAGGGCAATAGTATATTTTGATGTCTACTAATTATTATAAGAAATTAGTGTTTATTTATTATGAATTAGAAAGTATTGCCAGTAAGCAGTTCACATTTGAATTATTAATATATCTTTGTAAAAACATGCATTCCTTTCAGAAATGTCAATAATTTCAAATAATTATAAAATAATTATTTATAGATATTTATCTTCTTAGATAGAGAGAACTATATACATTCTTGAATCTGAAGTTTTCATTTAGAATCAAATCATCATGTTATTTTTATGTTTTTGCTAGAAGGTATAATTATTCAGTAATTAAATACATTTTTTATATTATACCACTATATTTTTTTAGGAAATAGCCAATATTTGCTTACTTTTTTATTGAAACTTGAATACGTTGATTTCTTTAACTTGATAATTCTCCTTCCAAAGATTTATTCAGAGGGAAAAGCAAATATTCAACTGCTTTTGCTATGAGTTAGCTCTTAAGAGGCTCTTAAATCTTTTAGTTAACATGTATGCATTGACTATGTATTGCCTAATAGAGTCCTGAACGTTGTTTTTCTGATGACTAGACTTGACCTTCAGTGTAATTTGCTTATCATTAATATTCTTTGAATGAGGTGATGTTTCATTGGAAGAAACAGATTGAAACTGAAAAATTTCATGTCCCATTTTGTCACATATGGGCGAAGCTGCCGATGAGATTCTTTCTACTGTCTTTTAATCCTATAAAGAAATGTTAAAATTGAAGGACAGGCCCTATGTTCAATGATATTGTCAAAAACAGTTAAATCATAGGCTTTTGTTTTTAATAATACCTCACAAAACACGGAGCATCATTAAGCATAAATGACTGCAAATTTCCTAGATTCTAGCATTGCTATGGGGCTTGAGAATTTTTATGGGTCCTATAAATTTAAGCAGACAGTAGCATCATAATGTTATATGAAAATTTATCTGTGATGGAAAAATGAAACAACAGTTGAAAGCATTAAAATACTTAAAGCCTGAATATAATTTTATTGCATCTCAACAAAATATAATTTTAACTTTTAGTTTTATGTTTTACTGACATTTCAATCAATTAACAACTATTTATTGAGTGATTACAATGTGTTTAGCACCATTTAGCACTGTAAGGAATACAGAAACATGAGAAATTCATTCATTTAAGAAACATTATATGAAGCATCTGAATGCAAGGCTGTGTCCTATTAATAAATGCTTTGGAAGTACTCCATGCTTTGTAAAATGAAGAGACATAATTATTTATTCAAGAAACCTACCACCAGCTAGGAAGATGTTATAAACAAAATGTTTTGTACTAAAATAAGCTTATACCTTGAAATACTAACCCCCAATGTAATGGTATTAGGAGATGGGCCTTTGAGGGATAATTAGGTCATAAAGGTGGAGACTTCATGAATGGGATTAGTGTCTTTATAAGGACCTCAGAGAACATGCTAACCCTCTTTCCACCATGTGAGGATACAACAAGAAAATATCAATCTGTAACCTAGATGAGGACCCTCATAAGAAACTGATCATGCTGGCATCCTCATCTTGGACTTCTAGAACTGTGAGAAATAAACTTCTGTTGTTTGTAAGCCACAAAATGTGATTGCTGCTCTCAAAAAAGGTTAAAGCAATCTTAACTCTCTGGAAAGAAAGGAATTCTGAGAATATGAGTGAAAGAGATTCCAGGACCTCTCTTTGATTTTATTCTTCCCCTTCTATAAATCATTTTTTCTATCTTCCATTTGTAGAAGATGGACAGAGAAGACGCATACAGAGTGCTGAGCATACTTCTGCATAGTCTGTGTTTTCTGCACTAGTCTATAATCATGCTGTGAGTTCATACACTTAAAGTAGGACTCTCACTACTGCTGGTCATTTTTTTTTTTTCTTTTCTTTGGATTTTCTTTCTTACCTTCTTCACCTGAGAGTCTTCTTTATATGGGAAGAAATGCTATTTGAGAGGTAAAAAATTCAAAATATTTGGTTGTAGGAGTAATTGTATCTTTCATGATGGCTTTGATTTTATCAAATTGGGTAAAACTCAGTGAACCTGACTCCTCTTCTGTATTGTTATTCGGCCTAGCCTACTGAAGACTCATTATGAAAGATATTTAATATTCTACTTTAAGCTTTCATAAGCATGTATTGCTTAGTATGTAACATCCATTCATCTTAGATCTCCCTACCTGGAGATACATGTCTTTAGACTTTTTGGTTATATAATTTGCATAAATTTCTGCTGCTTGCCAGTGACAAAGACTTTCTTTCACCCAAAACATTAGTCAGGCTTCTGAATCCTTTTTGACTGGATCTGACCTTGGGCTTCCCTTTCTATCTTTGCAGAATCTAGTTTGAGAAGAATCTTACTAAATCAGTTTAGCAAAAATCCCCCACCCTTGGTATTTGACTACCCTCAATATCCTATTATCTTGGCCTCCCTATAGCAATAATTCTTTCAAATTTGTTTAGCCAGAAATCCCTTATCTTGACATTTCTTTTAGTAATTTTCATCCACTGACCTCCACCCTGCTACTTGGTTACCAATCTCCACTTGTTGGAGTTGAGTTCAATCTCTCTCCCCACCAACCACCGCAAGAGCCTCTTGCATTAACCCCTACACCTATGGCCCTTTCAAATAGTATACCTTTAACAAGTGTCATAAATAATATTTTCACTTAACATTACCAAATATTGCTTTAAAAAAAGAGCCATATGAACAATAATGGTTTAGTGAAGTTTATCCATTTTGCTTTAGCTCTCTCACTTGCATAAAAAAATCAAAGGAATACATTTCTTTAACGAACTTACCTTTTCCTATTAGGAACACTGTAATAATTTATTGTGAAAGTAACAAGCTTTAAGTTCTTGTCTTTTTACATATAAAAAAAAGCATATATTCTAACACATTAACAAGCAATATCTTTTTACAGCCCAGAAGATAATAACATCAAGGAAATATGACTAACAACTAATAATAAATCATGAAATGAATATTCGCCATTAAGTACCACGGGCTTGTTCATTTTTAGTTTAATGATCATTATTACTTCTACAAAGCTCGTTTGAGATGATAGCATCCTTTTACCTCAGCTGTCATTCTTAACATTACTTTGTATAACAAATTATCCCATACAAATCTAACTTTCTGTATTTGATCTATTAAGTAACTGAGCTGTGAAAATAGCTGGGTTTTCCTTCGCTCACTTTTTCTGCATTCAGCTACATTGTCAGCTACATCCAGATTTCCTTGATGATCTGAAGGATTTGCACCAATTTGCATGTCCTCATACTACACCATAACACAATTGTTCTCAATTCTGGCTGCACATTAGAATTTCTTGAAAGGCCTACAAATACAGACATCCCGGCTCCAATCCAAATCAATTAAATCAAATCTCTATGGGTAGAGGATAGGCATCAGTACTTTTTTAAAGTCCCAAGTGATTTGAGTGCACAATGAAAGTTCAGAACCACTGGCACAATGAAGCACAAGTTCTCCAACTTGAGAGTACCTAAGAATCGTGGAAGATGATGATAAAAATGAAAACTCATGGATCTTCCAAATCTAGGATAGATTCTAGTATTCAGCATGCTTGCCAAGCAATTGCAAGTAATTCTGATGCAGGTGAATGTGATCCTCAGATCACTTCCTTAGGAATAGCTACAATGCAAAACAGAAATAAAAGAATAAACAAAACTAGATCTAAAGATGATATGCCTTTAATTTACTATTTATTATAGAGATATTCTCTGCCTCTTTCTCAGTCTAAAATTGTTAATTAACATGAAAGAAGACTTATACTGCTGCCCATATGATAAACTATACATGTAAATATCTGATTCAATAGACTACCTAAAATTTCTGAATATTCAGAATAAAGTATTTTTATAAATAATTATTTAGGATAAAGTAGTTTCTTATAAATGTAACTTAAGGGTAAAGTATGAAAATATTAAGAAGTGGGCCGGGCGCGGTGGCTCAAGCCTGTAATCCCAGCACTTTGGGAGGCCGAGACGGGCGGATCACGAGGTCAGGAGATCGAGACCATCCTGGCTAACACGGTGAAACCCCGTCTCTACCTAAAAAATACAAAAAACTAGCCGGGCGAGGTGGCGGGCGCCTGTAGTCCCAGCTACTCGGGAGGCTGAGGCAGGAGAATGGCGTGAACCCGGGAGGCAGAGCTTGCAGTGAGCTGAGATCCGGCCACTGCACTCCGGGGCGGGTGACAGGGCGAGACTCCCTCTCAAAAAAAAAAAAAGAGAGAGAAAATATTAAGAAGTCAAAATAATTGTATTTCTGTCTTCCGTGCTGGTTCCACCTCTTGTCTCAGACTCAATGTTGGAGTCCCACAGGGTTCAATGTTTTAGTCCTCTCTGTCAGCACTAACTCCCCTGCTAACGTCATGCCATCCCATAGCTTTAAATATACTATCTTTGTTTATAATGCCTAACTTTATATTTTAAAGTCTAGTTATCTGATTTGAACTCTAGCCTCCATCTAATAATTATCCAAATTCGGCATGGAGAGATAAAGCAGCTACACATCACATTAAAGAGGACAAAAAAAAAAAAATATTTCCACACAGAGAGAGTCCTTGAAATCTGCAGAGGGTGTACCTTGATTCTTCAACTGAGTATTGATCAGCATATGCATTGGAAGAAACCACCTGAAGGCAGGAAAAATGCCGGGGGTTCAGGTGGGGCTGAAAAATGTCTTGTTCACAGCAGATATTGAGACAGCCAGATGGGAAGGGCTCCCTGGCAAAACTCTAGCCAGCCTATGCACTAGGAGGAATGCACACTGAGATGGAGCCACAGAAGTTTCCACTGTTAGCAGCCAGGTTGATCCTGGCCCCTCCTCTTCCTGGGTGGAACCTGGAATCCAATCTGTGAGGCAGGAAGCCCACTGGCAGGAAGCACACTCTCTCACTTCACTAAGAGTTTCTGTTTCCCCTTTTCCTTTCTTTTCACCCAATAAACCCTGCCCTACTCACCCTTCAAATTGTCTGTGAGCCTAAATTTTCATGGCCGTGTGACAAGGACCCCATCTCTAGCGGAACTAATGAAAAATCCTGCCACAATAGCACACAAAACCTCATCACTCATGAAGGGTCTAGTAGAATACTCAGAACAATTTTGCCTCAATAGTAGGGTAAAATTAACCCAAATTAAATACTGTCTTACCCCACTTAAACTTAAAAGCAAGACCCAGAAGGATCCAAATGTTTCCTGGCAACATAGATGTGTCCGACACAAAGCTCAAGACTATTTGAACAGGAATGTATCCAGCAACCAACAAGATCAAATCACTATGTCTAACCCCCAATAAAATGTCATAATGTATACAAAGAAGTAGAAAAATATGATCCATAATGAGAAAAGAAGTAGATCTATGAAACCTAACTCAAAAATGATACCAATGATGTAATTAATAGATAAGGACATTAAAATAGTTATTATTAGTACACGTCACATATTCATGAAGGTAGAGAAAGATGAATCAGATTAAGATAATATAATTTTTTGAAGACTCAAGTCCAACTTACAGATGAAAACTCAACTGGCTGAAATGAAAAAGATATACATAGGATGAACAGCAGATTAAATATTACAGAAGAAATGATTACTGAAGTTGAAGACATAGCAATGGAATCACCTAAAATGATACACAGAAAGAAAAAGAGTGAAAAAAAAAAATGAACAGTGCATCAATTATCTATGGGATAAATTAAAGCAACATATTATGTAAGAAACTGCAGATCCCTAAATTGGAGAGGGGGCAGAAACGTTTGAAGATGTGACTAAAAATTTTCCAAATTTGATGAAAGCTATAAATATATCAAAAATCTTAGTGAACTATAAGCCCAAGGAGAATGAGGAAAACCACACCAAAGCACACTGTAATCAACTTTCTTAGAAACAGTGACAAAAATTACAAATTTAAACATAATAAGAGAAAAATGTATATAATACATACAGAGGGTCAAAAACAAGATGACTTCGTGTCAGAAACAATGCAAACCAAAAGGGGATAGAGCGATATCTTTAACGGACTGAAAGAAAAAATATCTACCTAAATTTCGGTGCTTAGTGATGAATTCTTGCAGAAGAAAATAAGGGAACTCTTGAATAAATCACCTCAGCTTTGATCTTAAAAAGGATGACACATTAATCCACATTAAGAAGCAGAAAGGAAATATAAAGATAAAGCAGAAATCAATGCTTTAGAAAATAAGAAATTATGAAAGAAACCAAAAGATGTCTCTTGAGGAAGATAAATAAAATTAATAAACCTCTAGCCAGAATAATCAGTGAAAAGCAAAAGAAGATACAAATTGGCAATATCAGGAATGAGAGTTGATACTGCTACTGATGCTACAGATATTAAAAAGAATAATAAGGTAATATTATGACAACCTTTATAGAATAAACCCAATAATTTGGATTAAATGAAGAAATTGGTATAAGACACTGACTGCTAATACTGACTCAAGAAGAATAGATGTGTACCTATTAAAGACATTTAACTTGAATTTATAAACTTTCCAAAAACACAAAATCAGTTCTTAACCCAAGTCACTTCACTGTAAATTCTACCAAACATTAAAGGAAGAAATATTGTCAATATTAGACAGACTTTTCCAGAAAGTGGAAAAGGAGGGAGGACTTACCCAACTCATTTTGGAAGCCAGCATTATGCTGATACTAAAACCAGAGAAAAAAGACATTACAGAAAAATATCCCTCATGAATATGGATGCAAAAATACTTAACAAAATATTACCAAATTGAATCCAAAATTTACAAGAAGGATGATATATCTGACCAAGTGGGGTTTATCTCAGTAATGCAAGGTTTACCATTATAATTTCAAGATGTAGCGCCCCATATTAACAGAATAGAAAAGGAAACATATAGACAAAGATTTCTTAGCCTTTTCATTAAAGAAAAGATGGATAAAGTGGAACTTATCAAAAGTTAAAACATCTGTTTTTAGAAAGATGCTGTTAAGGGAGTGAAAAGACAGGCCACAAACTAGGAGAAAGATTAAAAATAATATATATTATAAATACCTTGTTTTCAGATTTTTTTTTTAAAACAAGAAAAACCTCTCAAATCTCAGTAATAAGTAACTAAACAATCCTCTACAACAATGGGCAAAATATTTGAATAGACATTTCACCAAAGAAGAGAGAGAAGTGGCAAATAAGCATGTGAAAAAATGTTCAACCTCACTCATCATTAGGGAAACGCAATTTCACCCCACAATGAGATACCATAACATACCTATTAAAATGTCTAAAATTAAGAAATCTGGCCACACAAATCCTTGTGCTAATGTAGAGCCCTCATCCACTGCTGGTGGAAATAGAGTGGTACAACCACCTTGATAAAAAATTTGGCAGTTTCTTAGAAAGTTAAACACCTATCATATGATCCAACTGTTCCACTTTGAGGTATTTTACCCAAGAAAAATGTAAGCATATGTCCACACCAAGACTTGTAGACCAATATGCATAGGAACCTTATTTGTTACAGCCAAAAAACTTGAAGCAAACCAAAATATCTATCAAGAGGTAAATGAATGAACAAATTAGAGTATAGCCACACAATGGAATAATGACCCAAATTAAAGTAGAAAAAATATTGCAACATGGATGAACCTCAAATTAATTATACTGAATGAAAGAAGCCAGACAAAGAAAAGATGTACTGTAAAAATGTTGTGTATATGAAATATAAAAAATGCCTATTAATCTTTAGTTACAAAAATGAGACTAGTGGGTAGCCTGTGGAGAAGGTGTGGAGAAGTAGGAGAAAAGGATTGTTAAAGGGCTAATGGGAACTTTTGAGAGGGAGATATTTATAGTTTTTATTTTTGTGATTGCTTC
The DNA here is from genome assembly GCF_001698545.2 of Rhinopithecus bieti. Lineage (NCBI taxonomy): Eukaryota > Metazoa > Chordata > Mammalia > Primates > Cercopithecidae > Rhinopithecus > Rhinopithecus bieti. Next base: position 364,872 of record NW_016803348.1, read on the forward strand.
ATGAGTATACACTTAGGTCAATCCTTATCTAATTATATGTTTTAAATACATTTAGTTTATTGTAGGTCAGTTATATCCCAATAAGCCAATTATAAAAAGTATGGAGTAGAAAATATAGGACAAATAGAAATAAAACACAAGTTTATAATAAAATTTACATGATTAAAACCCACAGTAAATTGTATATGGATTAAACTTAACAATTAAAGGAATATTGATCAAAGAGAAATTAAAAGAATAGTGACCAAAGAGAAATTCAGCAATATACTATTTATTGCAGATATACTGAAAAAACAAGAACATAGCAAATTTGAAAGTAGATTAATGAGAAAGCGTATAACAGGAAAACACTAAAGCTATATTAATATCTGGTAAAAGAGCAAGCAAAAGTTTTCTTAGAAGTAAAAAGTTCAATGCATTTAATAAAATGTTTACTCCATCATTAAGATATAACAATGATAAAACTATGTATTGTAATAATGATTAGAGTCACATAAAAAGCAAAAGTTAAGAGTACTTCAAAAAGAAATTTTCAAATCAACTAGGAAAATCGGGAGAATATTCACCCATTTGGCACATTAATAGACAAAACAAAGATTAAAATGATAGTAAAGATATAAAAATTTGAACAGCCCCATTAAAATCTTGATCAAATGGTCATACATAGAACACAGTAATCAGTATATTCATTTCAAACCCACATAAAACATTTGTGAAAACTGAACACATTTTTGGCATTAAAGACTTCAGTGGATTTTATTTATTTAAAATAATGACCATGTCTCAACAACAAATATAATTCAAAACATAAATATGACTGAAAAAACAATGACATATATTTAGATTGACATTAGGACCCCACTGTCCAAATACACTGAATCTGAGAAATTACTCTTAGCTCCATGACTTAAGGATTGTGTGCTATTAAAAAGTAGATGATCCATGACTCAAAGGCATACTCAGAGGGAAGAGGCTAGTGGTACTACCTAGCAGTGTTACAAAGGACTCTAAATCATATTACTTTTTTATCTTGCTATCTGCTCCTTCTACCTGTAGCTGAATACTTTAATTCTGTTGTATTTTCAGCATCCCTTCTATAATGAAGTTATGCTGGATTTCAATAAGCCTCTCTCTGGGATTAGTATAAAAGTAGAAACTTTTCCCTACAGTAGTTTGGATGACAAAATTTGGTACAAATGCAAAAAATTCTAATAGCTCCATTTGCTTGAATCACATTTCCTATGTTAGAGACCCCTTCAATTATTTAAATTCCTTTTTACAAACAGAGGATAATGAAGTCCTCTATGAAATGTCAGGAATAGATGCAATTAGGCTATTGTTAGACACACTTTTTTCTCTTAAAAATGACAAAAGAGTGCTTTCTGTTAACATCTGAGAGGATTGAATTGGCTTCCTCTTTGGCAAACTTAATTAACACTGTCCTCTCTATAGTCAGTTGAAAGGTTAATAGTTTTCTCCTTAGCATTTTAACAAATGAGAAGTTAATGAAGTAACTGTTGGCCACCTTCCTTCTACCATTTTATCATTATATCCAATTGAAAGATGCGTGAGAAAAAAAAAGCTAAAATTTATTTCTAGGCATTTCTTGCACTTGCCATTAGACTGGAAACCATTCACCACATACTGTAGCAATTAGTAGAATACAAAATGAATCAGTTTTATGCTAGTTTAGTCAGATAACAGTTGTAAACCAAAAATAAAAATCTAAGTCCCCCCAAACATCTGAATGGGCCTCTCCCCTCCATCAAGGTCATTCTGAAGTTAACCTGAAAAACTAGTTGAGGACATGATGGGAAGGGGGAGTCACACACGCCTCATTACAGCCTCCTTTCTTTTGGAATTCAGGCACTGTGGATGAGCATTAACATAAACACAGACTTTGATTAATATCACAGGCTCTTTAAGTCTTGCAAGAAACATTTAAAATCTATTCTCTCTGAAGCCTGCTACCTAGAGGCTTCATCTGCATGATAAATGTAACCCAAACATTCCTTTCTACTGATTCCAGGTTTCTAGATAATAAGTCTTTTAACCAATTACCAATCAGAAAACCTTTGAATCCGCCTATGACTTGGAAGTCCCCGCTTTCAGTTGTCCCACCTTTCTGGACCAAACCAATGTACATCTTACATGTATTGATTTATGTCTTATTTCTCCCTAAAATGTATGAAATCAAGTTGTAGCCTGACTACCTTGGACACATATTCTCAGGAATTCCTGGGAGCTGTGTCATGGCCCACTGGTCACTCATATTTGGCTCAGAATAAGTCTCTTCAAATATTTTACAGTTTGACTCCTCATTGATACGGTTCATAATATTGACAACTCAACATTACCTTTCTATTTAGCTGTGCTTGCCTTCACTTTAAAATTTATTTTTTGTAAATTTCCCTTCTGCTATTCTGACATTTTGTATCTGTGCAAACAGTCCTCAGAAGAAACGGAGCTATCTCAAAACCCAACCCTCTGAACTAAAAGACTATTGTTTCCTAAATGACCCTTGTCAGGCCTCTGAGCCCAAGCCAAGCCATTGCATCCCTGTGACTTGCACATATATGCCCAGATGGCCTGAAGTAACTGAAGAATCACAAAAGAAGTGCAAATGCCCTTCTCTGCCTTAACTGATGACATTCCACCACAAAAGAAGTGAAAATGGCTGGTCCTTGCCTTAAGCGATGATATTATCTTGTGAAATTCCTTTTCCTGGCTCATCCTGGCTCAAAAAACTCCCTCACTGAGCACCTTGTAACCCCCACTCCTGCCGGCCAGAGAACAACCCCCCCTTTGACTGTAATTTTCCTTTACCTACCCAAATCCTATAAAACGGCCCCACCCTTATCTCCCTTCGCTAACTCTCTTTTCGGACTCAGCCCGCCTGCAACCAGGTGATTAAAAAGCTTTATTGCTCACACAAAGCCTGTTTGGTGGTCTCTTCACACCGACGCGCATGACAACCCTATTTTTATTTTTCCAAAGATTTTAACTTATGCACCTTATTTGCCTGGCTTGTTTCCCTTTATGTTATATAAGGTTATTCAGAGGGTAAAAAAAAAGTTTTAAATTATCTGGATATGATAAAAAACTCTGCACCTCCTACCTCCGCTACAAAAATATATTCTCAGAAGCTAATGACTCATTTCTGAGATATGAATATTTCTGCCAACAGTTTTCCCATACTTTAATCTTATTAAAATCTCTGTAGGTATAAACTTTTAATCGGTCACCTTGAAAGTCTGTTGTTGAACTTTGTTTTTAAGGACAAATGACTTGTTGGTTGAAACCAAATGACAACACACACATACACACTTAATTTCTTGTTATTTCTATGTCAACATAAATAAAGGTAAGTTCATCATAAAGGATAGATAGGTTGCTTGGGTTTTGGTGGTGAATTAACTAATGGTCCACATACAATTAGAAGTAATATTTACAGCTATTTTATCTGCAAACGGTTTCTTTTATATAACATATAATGTATAATAACAACTATGATGATCCTCTGTTCAGCAGTCCTCAAGGGAAACCCATTAGCTTAACTTCATCCTAATTACAAGGACTAGAGAGATATATCCCTAGGATATATAAATTAGAGCACTTATCCTTAGCAGGTTCATTAATGCCAATGTTTTAAAATTTATACTTTATTAGATTATCATACTCGGTTCCACTGTGAAAAATAGAGTGGTCATTCTACATTGATGCTTTCCTGTTTTTTCACTGTAAATCAGTGAAGTCAAACTAGAAATGGATTTGAGTCTTTACTTTGCACTTTCAGACTTTAACCCATCTAAATCTTAATTTCCTTAACTGTAAAAGGAAGAAAGTAATAATGCCCATTCCATAGAGTTGTAAAGATTTACTTTGCACAACAAATATTTATTGAGCACTTCCACGTTCCAGATAAGGTGCAAGGAGCTGTGTGTACAACAGTTAACATACCTAAAGAGAATCCCTGACTTCTTGAAGCCTGAAATCTAGAAGGAGGGTCAGACATTAGGGAAATGGTTATACAAGAAAATATAAAACTATAAAGTTGGTGAGTGTTGTGACACCCTGTATTAGATAGCTTTTACCAATGAGACTCCCCTAAAGAAGTGATGTTTGAGCTGAGATAATTTGTATGGGTAGGCCTTAACAATACAGAGGCTAGGAGGAAACAGGATGTGTAAAAGCCCTGTGGCAGGAAGGAACTTAGAAGGATGTTAGACATAGACGAAAGGCAAGGTACTTGAAGTAAAGGAAGTAAGAGAGAGTATAGTGTGAAATGAGGCTGATAGTTAAAGCCGTACCAAAAAGGGCCTTTTATGCCTTACCAAGAAGTGTTATGCCAAATGCAATGGAAAGCCATTAAAGAGGAAAGATTATCCTGTTAGTAATGTGGAGAATAGGTTGAAGAGCATCCAGACTGGACTTGAATAGATCTGTTGGGAGGCCACAGCAGAAATCTACTCAATAAATAATGGAAACTTGTACTAGCATGGTTTTCACAAAGATAGAGAATGCAGATGAACTGGAGAGGTATTTAGGAGATGAAATGGAAAGAACCTTATGATAGCCTTGACAGAGTATAAGACAGTGAACTCCAACATTTTGGCTAGCTACTTAGATTCTGACTATATCTGTGACACAGAGATGCTACAAAAGGCCAAGTTAGGAGGCAAGAAGATTATGAATTGAGCTTTAATAGTTAAGTTTGAGATTCCTTTGTTAAATTCAAACATGTTGATTAGACAATTGTTTATATCAAGCAGGAGTTGGTTAGCTATAGAAAGGCTTGAGTGGTACATGTGTACTGTGTTTTGTAAAATAATAAAAGAAGCATTGAGCATGACTGAAGCCATGCAGGCAGATAATCTGGAGTTAGAATACAGAGGGCCAAGACTGAGGTTTAAGTATTCTAATATTTAATGGCCTGATGGAAAAGAATAAGCCTACAAAAATACCAAAAAAGAATGTCAGAGCAACAAATGAAAGTAAGCAGTGTAGTGCCATGAAAATCAGTTGAGAACAGTATTTTGGGAAGAAGAGAGTTATTAAAAGAGCTAACTGCTTCTGAAAAGTTAAGTAACATAAACAATGTAAAAATGCTTGTTGGTTTTAGAAACAAGAAAATCATTGGCTGGGAAAGAGTAGGAGGTAAAGAAATAAATACAGCACACATAGATATTCCTTAGGAAAAAAAAAAATGACTTTCAGAGAGAAAGATTAAAGGTAACAACTGATGAACAATGAGAGGTTAGCTGAAGTTGTTTTTGTTTTTGTTTTTTTAGGGTACAAGGCCTCACTCTGTCATTCAGGTAATGCAGTGGCATAGTCATAGCTCACTGCAGCCTCAATCTCCTGGGCTCAAGTGATCATCCCATTTCACTCTCCCAAGTGAGTAGCTATAACTACAGGCACGCACCACCATGCCCAGCTAATGCATTTTGTTTTTAATGGGAGATACCTGACCATGTAAGAAGCATTGGGATAAACACAGTTAAGAGGGTAAGAATGAATCTATAAAAAAAAGAATGTAAATCCTGCAGAAATTGTGATAAAGCAGAAAGAAATGGAATATCAATGCAGAGATTAGCTTCTGAAAAGTAAATTAAGTGATACAAGCAAGTGATGTTTTTCACAATGCCTAGCAATTCAATGGTAGCTATTTGCTCAGGGAGGATACTTTTGGTTGCAACTAATCAAAAACTCAGCTCAAACTGGTTTCAAAAACAAAATAAATTTATTGGTCCACATTACTAAAAAATACAGAGTAAACAGGCCTCACGGACATTTTAAAATCAGAGTTCCAGGTCCATTTTCTCTGTGATTTTCTTGGATCTGCCTGTTATCAAATTTGAGGTGTGTCAACCATAAACCATCTCTTAGTGTCATCTCATCAGGGCATTCACTCTGATTGGTTCAACTTAGGTTACCTATCCTTTCCTGAAATAATCACTGTGGGCAGGAGATTATTTTAAACTGTGTAAAAAAGAGGATTCATTTTGCTAATAGGTTGTTACCAGGCAGGGTTTAGACATGGGACCAATCTTACCTGAACATCATGGTTGTTGTACAATGAGTGGGGGCGCTGAAATGGAAGCTGATAAGATAACTAAAGCTGTCTATATACACCATGTAATGAACTATCATGATGGTAACAGGATTTCTCAAAATAGTGGTACATCATCAAACTTGCTTTCCCTCCCCATTTTTCTCTTTAGGACAGATTGAGAAAAAGAAACTCTTCTCAGTTGACTGGTATGACTAGAGGCTGGTAATGACGAGGGGCTGAAGTTTTCACAACCATCAGTTATCACAGCTAATGGACTTGACAGCTGGAGTGTTTTCAAACACTAAAGTTGGTATTTGCTACTTAAGCTTTTCCCATAAAACCTCATGGAAATGCAATGCAATGCAGACATTGCACATATTTTTGGGGTTTCTTTCCCTTATAAACGTGATAATAATTAGATTCCCTGGGCAGTCAATTCAGTTCTTGTTGTTTTAAGGGGAGTGTATTGGCTCCTGTAACAATTCCTACTACAAGAGTTTATAAGAAATAGAACATAAGTAATCAAGATAGAAAAAAGTTTTAATAGAGTACAATTTCTGCAGTAATTACATATAGAGTAAATATTCTCATTCTGGCCCTTGTATAGTAGTAGTTTTACTATGTTTTGCTATTGTTTTCATATTCTACTCAATTTTAAGGGTCCTATCAAAAAATCTCTTGAGGCTGTAGTTTAAGACTGAAAAGGGGTTTTCATATGTTCCCTGAATATGGTCAGTCAATCGATTCATTACTTTTTTTTTGTCATGAACACTTCTTTAAGCTATAAGGACTCATGAATGTTTTAGAAGAACAACATTTCAATTTCTATCTATTCTCAGACATTGCTTGTTTCTGTTCTTCTTTAATATTTGCTCTACATGAACATCAATTTTCTGTTTCCCCAGCCTAGCGGAGTGCTTCTCAACTCTGCTGCATCTTAGACTCACGTAGAAAATTTTTTATCCCAAAGAGAGGAAAGGAGGGCAGTGTACAGGAGGAGAGAAGAGAAAAAGAAAACACCAATGCTTGGATCCCACTAAATTAACCCAGGAGATTAATTTAATGATCTGGGGTAAGACACAGGAATGATTGATTCTGCTGTGCAGCCAACGCTGAGAATCACTGCCCCAGTTCTCCAAAGACTCTGCTCATGTGTTATATTTTTAGACTTGTACTTTTGCCAGTCATTTTTATTCACCCTTATTCTTACTTCTCTCACACCTTGAAATATATTTTGACAGAAGAATAAGTCCTCAGATTCTTGTCCATGTGATCACTTGGCTCCAGAGCCTATAACTGAGTGATATCCAAAAACAGAATTATCCAAGTAAGAGATTCTTAGCTGCCTCTGACATTTATATTTACAAATAATAAATATATCCAACACTAATGCAACAGTCTGTAGTAGTGGTGTTTTTATGGCCCATTTATAATTATGACAGAAAATAAATAATTCCAATAATTCTAGTAATTCTATAAACTGATCCACATATTTAAATTTTATTTTGATTCCAGGAAAATGGAGAAGAACTATATAAAATTAAATACAAATAATTTCCATTGAAACAAAAAGGCTTTAAGCCTCTTTCATTAGGGCCCAAATAGGCTACCACAAATAGATCAAATACCTACATTAGGATACAGTCCATTCCTAATAATCAACATTAAACATTAAAGTCTATTCCTAATAATGAAGAATTTTAAGACGTGTTAGGGAATCAGAGGCCAAAATGTATAAATGTAAAAGGTGCATTGGATTTAGGATTGCTAATATAGAATTCAAATAGAACTATAACTGCCCAGTACGTTCTCCTTTCCCACTGCCCAGACAGAGCCAGTTTATCAAGACAGGGAAATTTAGATAGAGAAAGAGTTCAATTCATGCAGAGCTGACTGAATGGGAGACTAGAGTTTTATTATAATTCAAATCAGCCTCCCCCAAAATATATAAATATAATTTGATGGGTAGAGGGCAAGGGAGAGGAGAGTGCTGATTGCTCATGTCAGAGACGAAATCATAGGGGGCAGAAGTGGGTTTTTCTTGCTGTCTTCTGTTCCTAGATAAGGTAGTAGAACTAGTTGAGCCAGTTTACTAGTCTGAGTGGTGCCAGCTGATCCACCAAGTATAGGGTCTGAAAAATATCTCCAGCACCAATGTTAGGTTTTATAATAGTGAAGTTATCAATAGGAGTAATTGGAGAGGTTTGGAATCTTCATAATATCTAATCTTATGGCCAATTGGTGTCTTACAAAGGCAGTGTTATCCCCAGGCAAGAAGGAGGGTTGTTTGGGAAAGAAATGTTATCATCTTTGTTTTAAAGTTAAATTGTTACGGTAGGTAGTCAGGCAGACATGAGCAGGGCAGGAGCAGGAGAGCTTCCCCTACCCTGGCACCAGGAACATCAGGCGACCATCAGGTGATGGTCAGGCAGTTGTTAAGCTATCTCTCTACAGTAATAATTGGTTACACCCAGCATCAGGGCAAGGCAGTCTCCCAGGAGATAGAAAATCCTGAAACTGGTAATCAGCTTCCCGATAAGATCTCAGGAGTTGGTTTAGTGGGCTCAAGCATGTGCACCTAAGAGCAAAATGGTGGAATTCAACTGGTATATGACCTTATAGGAACACTCAACTGGTAAGAGAAGAAAGCCTCGATTGAGCATGTGTACAACTCCAGTAAACACACTGCGCCTGCAGCCCCTCCCAACTGCTGGAAGGCCACTCTGCATGCAGACAGCTCACCCCAAGGAAAGAATCAGGGGAGAAGGGACACAACTGCCTGAAAGTATGCCAACATATACCCCAAGTCAAAAGGTTTAAACCATACGCTTGACTCTCTGTAGTCGCTTGCTTGGCCTTCTTTCAAGTGTACTTTACTTCCTTTCATTCTTGCCCTAAAATTTTTTAATAAATTTTCACTCCATAGGCTGGGCCCATGGTAAACATTCCATGTTGACTCAACGTCAGATTGATCAATGAAAGGTCCATGGTTTAACTAAGATGTTAGTCTGTTTGCCTTCAGGTACTATAAGGGAAAATACAACTTAAAAATAAGAAGTTTAATGCTCCCTGTTGAAAATAAAGGAAGAGAACCAACCCCCACCCTTTTCTTAGGATACTTCCTTTACAAAACTTGTACATTTTGTCTTTGTCTCTTTGAAATGTAAGTCTCTTTCAAAAGTTAAATTAACCTCTTGCCCACTTTACAACACAGGAATGTATTTCTCAAGAACCCAAGAACCATCTCTTTGAAATGCAATTATCAAAAAAGCTAGCACTCCTATCTCCTGGTTTTTGTGAGAGGGTATAAGCCTAACTTCATTGGGTGCCTTGCTCCAAAACTACCTCCTTTGGGAAAAATATGAGTTTACTTTTTCCTTTAAGCAAAATTAATAAGCTAATGCAGATGTTCATTCTACCAGATAAAGTTAAAATGAACTATGTGTGACAAATGGTCCTCTGAAGTCCTCTTACTCGAGGACTAGTTATTGTTATCTTGAGAACATGTATGTAATGGGCTGTATCTACTTGGCTGGAGAAGGGGCTGAGATTTCTTTGTCTTTTTGATCACTTAAATGAATTGCCCAATGTATATTATATTCTGGCTTATTACAAATTCTGGTTGTTTAATAATAAAACTGTCTTCTTTCTCTTCTAACTTTGGGGAGAGGTTTTTCTGGGTTGGGAGAAGATTTTGTTTTTAGTCAGTTTCCCCCAACAGTACCCACATCAGTCCCCTTGTGGTGCCTCCTGTACCCAGCCATATGAGAGGAGCTGCCCTGTGAGTAGGGGCAAGAGTTTATTTCAAGAGTTCTTATGCTACATAAGTCACTGGCTCTCATTAGAAGTCTGGCTGCTAACTAAGACTATGTAGTCATCCCTCAGTATATTCAGGGGATGGGTTCTAGGACCCCCAAGAATACCAACATTCAAGGATGTTCAAATCCTAGTATTTGCATATATCCTACACATTCCTGTATACTTTCAATCATCTCTAGATTATTTGTAATACTTAATAAAATATCATTGCTATGTAATTGCTATATTCTAGGGTTTTATTTGTAATATGCTTATTACTGTATTATTAGTTTTTTATTTTTTTCTTAGGTATTTTTTTTTTTTTTTTTTTTTTTTTTTTTTTTTTTTTTGAGACGGAGTCTCGCTCTGTCACCCAGACTGGAGTGCTGTGGCCAGATCTCAGCTCACTGCAAGCTCCGCCTCCCGGGTTCACGCCATTCTCCTGTCTCAGCCTCCCGGGTAGCTGGGACTACAGGCGCCACCACGTCGCCCGGCTAGTTTTTTGTAGTTTTAGTAGAGACGGGGTTTCACCGTGTTAGCCAGGATGGTCTCGATCTCCTGACCTCGTGATCCGCCCGTCTCGGCCTCCCAAAGTGCTGGGATTACAGGCTTGAGCCACCGCACCTGGCCTAGGTATTTTCTATTTACACTTCATTAAATCTCCAGAGGCAGAACCTGTGGATACAGAAAGCCTACTTTCACTTCAATTGGTGTTATCTACAGCTGCTCCTTAATTAGATTAAGATTCTGAGCCCTCATCTGAGAAAACTTAGATTATCGTAGGGAATAATGGAGTCTTTCATTCAGTCTTTCAACAAGTCTAGCATATTTATTGAATGTAAATGCTCTAGACAACTGTCCAGGTACTAGAGATAAAATAGTGAATAAAACAAAGCCTTTGTATTTAAGAAGTTTGCATTCTTCTAAGGAATGAAAGGCAATAAGCAGCTAAATATCTTATTTCTCACATTTTAATATTTTAAAATTTGGGATGGCACAGCTGTAATAATCCTGATTGTTAGCCAAGCAACAAGAATGAGGTAATTGTCATTACCTGCACATATGCCAACTTGGTCATATCTGTTCTCACTGCGTTTATATCAGTTGAATAATGTGTAGTGCTAATACACGTTCCATTTAATTGCTATGTAAAGTATCTTTTTAAAAGAATACACTAACACACTTGAATTGCCCTTGAAGTGAGAAATTATTGTACAGGTCAAAAAGTGTGGAAACAAAGCAGCAAGGAATACATTTGAAGTAGTAAAGAAAATACTCATCATTTTAAGTGTAACCATAATTCCATATTTTCTTTTTGTTAAATGATAAGCCAAGTGCTTTATGGACTCCAATAAAGGAAAATTGCCTCCCTCACAGCTTAGCAGGGCTACTAAGCCATTAGCTCCAGCAGCTGATAGGTTGCAAGCTGAAATATCCTTTGGCAATATCTAGAACCTTCCTTAAGTGACTTTCCTCTGTCCCTTCATTCATCTTACTACCAGAAAGAGAAATGATGCCAACTTGGATTATGAAGGAGGCTACAAACAGCAGAATAACCCAGACCCTGACATTATAGAGCCATTGACTATCTACTGGAAATTTCATGTGAGAAAAATAAACTTCTATCGAGTTTAAGCTACTGTTAGTTGGAGATTTTTGCCAATTGCCACCAAATCTAATTCTAACTAGAATGGGAGGATAAAATGAGGCAATAGTATATGCAAAGGTCCTAAAGCAATGTTTCTAGAATCAAAAGACCAGTGCAGCTTAAAATTCGAAAACAAGGGAAGAATGCCATGACACTGGAGATTATAACTAGAATCCTGACCGCCAAGGTAACAAGAAGGGAATGAGAAATCCCAGAAGGATTGGGAAGGGGATAGAGTCCAATGTACTTAATATAAATTCACTCTGGATATCCTGTTGGAAACAGGCAGAGAAGGAGGCAAGAGGGTATACAGGGAAGCCATTAGGAGGCTACTGCAGTAATCAAAGTAAGAAATGACTGGGCCCACATTAAGATGGGGACAAAGGATATGGAGGAGAGTGAATGGATTTGAAATGGGCAAGTTTCTTAACCTCTCAGAGTCTCAATTTTCTCTGCTGTAAGACTGAGCTATTAATACATTCTTCCGTACAACACATGTTAACCAAAAATAAAATTCTAAGCCCCCCAACTGACTGGCCAAGAGGAGCCAACAAAACCTGAAAATCTAGTTCATACCATGACAGGAAGGTGGAAACTATACACACCTCATTATACTCACCTCTCTTTGGAGTTCAGGCATAAAACTGACCACCATTAACATTAAAAGAGAGATCCTAAGACTGACAGAACAGACTCTGTAACCGTAAGATACCAAATTCCAACCTGACTTTGGTATAGCATAACATGACAGATAGCAGGGTCCTTAAAGTAACATATATTTTGAAATGGTCCTGCAAGGCTATCTCTTGGTGGTGAAATTTTGCATTCTGTAAAGAATCTCCCTCCTTTACTGGTCTCTGTAGCAGTCTGACACCTTCAATAAAAGACAGTCACATCTATTCTCTCTGAAGACAACTACACAGAGGATTCATCTATGTGACAAGAACCTTGGTTTCCACAACAACCCCCTTAACTTATCTCAAGCTGATTTCAACTCTTCAGGCAGAGCTTAACCATTTCAACCAATTGCCCATCAGGAAATCTTTGAATCCACCCATGACTTATAAGTTCCCCCACTTGCCCCACCTTTCTAGACTGAACCAATGCATATCTCACATATTGATATGTCTTAAGTCTCCCTAAAACATATAAAACCAAGCTGTAATTCAACTGCCTTGGGCATCTGTGCTCAAGGCTGTGGTCATGGATCATGATCCTTAACCTTTGCAAAGTAAACTTTTAAATTCATTGAGACCTGTCTCAGACACCTTTTGCTTTGTGCATACCTGTGAGGATTAAATTAGGTAATAACACATGTAAGATGATTATAAGCATCCTTGGCACAGAGAAAGAGACCAATAAATGCTAGCTACTGCCATTGTTATTATAATGACCACCTTGGAAGCAAAAATTACAAGACTTGCTGATGGCTTTTATTAAACATATAATCTGTGTGCTGGGCACTATTCTCTTCACCAGAGGTTGTGCCAAGCCTGATCAACTAGCTGTAGTCTAGTTAAGCCCATTCGTTTTACTTGTGTCATAGCTTCTGAGTGTATATTCAGCTTTTATTGACATGCTTACTACATCCACTTTTTTCAAACATAGCAGGTATTAAATTTATTTCTCAACTCTCAGAACCAAGAGCTAATATATTTATTTCTCTAAAACTATTTAAATCTGTTCTGAATTTCTACACTGTTAACCAGCAGAAAATTCAATTTATTTTCCTTTGGATGGACCTTCTCTAATGTTATGTAAGAGCTTCAGGTATTTATTTATTTCAAAACATTTACAAGAATTTCTCATCAATTCACACTTGACCACCTCTGTGGTCACTGTAAAGCAGGGAGTGCTTCTGTTTTGTTGGGCATTTTAGGCACCATGATCTTTTCCAAGTAGAGTCAGGTTCCTGGTAAGCAGCTTTCAATGCCTTCCGAGGTTCTCCTACCTCCCTGTGATGCTGAATAAAAGCAGAGAACTGAACCCCAAAAGTCAGGTATCCCATATAATTTGATAATATCACAGATTCTGAGGGGGAATTACCTATCGGCATCCCTTTTTATCTCCTCTATTATAAGGGTGACAATCTCTTTCCTCCTCTCTTTATTGTACAAAATGCATTATTATTCAGTTTTGCTTACATTCAGCACATGTGTAAAGAGAAGAGCCAATTTCTAAGAGTCCTGGGGACTTAGGACAATACTGTCAGAATAAGAAGTGGCATCTTCTCGGCCATTGGCCATACGACAAATGGCTTCATCTATGAACTTATGAACTTGGTGAACTGATGGTGCTGGTTGCAGCACGTCTTGGGTCCTTTTATTCCCAGGAGATTATTTGTGTAGGATAAACCAAAGAGAAAAGAACAAATCCTGAGGTAGTCTTCAGTCTTTATAATTCATACTGTATCATAGGAATATCTCCTTGCTTGCTCCCTTGTCAGACATATCATCAAACAAATGAAGCTTACCCATCAGTATCCCAGGTAAGAAGAAGAGAAAATATAGTAGAAGTCATTCCTATCAATGTGGGTATAAAAGAAGAAGACTGGTCACTTCTTATTGAGAAGCACTGACCAAACCATGTCCACAAAGTTCAATGAAATAATAACCTTTTAAAGTATTTCTATTTTTTCATCCTAAGACAGAAAGAAGGGGATAAGAATTTCCATTTATGGCTCAAATTATTGAAATAATACAAACAAAGAGAGTTTACAACAGAACTCTGAGAATCCAATGGGAGTAATATTGGATAATTATTCAACGCTATGTTGAATAGAAAATAAAAGCACCATTACAAACACATCTGGCAGATATTTGGCTCTTAGAGTTCTGAATCTCCTAAAAATATAGATCATGCTTTATGAAAATAACAAATAGAAAAGAGCTTCCCCTGACACTTGGCCAAAGATTCTCCTAAAATATGCATCCATTTTTTCCATAAGTTATTGGGGTACAGGTGGTATTTGGTTATATAAGTAAGTTCTTTAGTGATGACTTGTGAGAGCCTGTTGCACTCATCACCAGAGCAGTATACACTGCACCGTATTTGTTGCCTTTTATCCCTCGCCCCCTCCCACTAACCCCCACCAAGTCCCCAAAGTCCATTGTGTTATCCTTATGCCTTTGCATCCTCATAGCTTAGCTCCCACATATCAGTAAGAACATACAATGTTTGGTTCTTCATTCCTGAGTTACTTCACTTAGAATAATAGCCTCCAGTCCCATCCAGGTCATTGCAAATGCTGTTAATTCATTCCTTTTTATGGCTGAGTAGTATTTCATTGTGTATATATATACACACACATACACCACAGTTTCTTTATCCACTCTTTGACTGATGGACATTTGGGTTGGTTCCACGATTTTGCAGTTGTGAATTGTGCTGCTATAAATATGCATGTGCAAGTATCTTTTTCGAATAATGACTTTTTTTCCTCTGGGTAGATACCCAATAGTGGGATTGCTGGATCAAGCGGTAGTTCTACTTTTAGTTATTTGAGGAATCTCCACAGTGTTTTCCATAGTGGCTGTACTAGTTTACATTTCCACCAGGGTGTAGAAGTGTTCCCTGATTGTCACATCCATGCCAACATCTACTGTTTATTGATTTTTTGATAATGGCCATTCTTACAGGAGTAAGGTGGTATCACATTGTGGTTTCGATTTGCATTTCCTTGATCACCAATGATGTTGAGCATTTTTTCATGTGTTTTTAAACCCCCAAACCAGTTAATCCAGAGGGACTTTTAATGGTTCTATTAGGCACTCCTCTCTTCCTCGCCTCCTGCTCGCTCAGACCTAAATGGCATTTTGGCCTCTGCCCTGGTAGTTCACTGAAGCAGCTCTCACAAAGGTAAACAACAATTTAATCCTCCATAATGGGAATAAACCACAAAGCTGTTTACTTTTTCTGGGAAGCAAGAGAGGAAGGTAGAAGAACAGCTTAGACCTTGGCTTAATTCTGTAAGCAATCTAAATGTAGATAAAGTGTCATATCCATGCAATTAAATGTTACAAAGCTGTGAAAATTAATGAAATGGAGTTACTAGTGTCACCTAAGTAAATATCAGAAATACTATTTCCAAAAAAGAAGAGTCAGGTTGCAAAAAATAGCATACAGTGTTCATAGCATTTGTGTAAAGTATAGAAGCATGAAAAACAATGTTCAATTTTATTTAGCAAATCACTCATTTAGGATAAAAATATTAAGACATTTATTTGCAGTGTAAAGAAAAGCACATACATACACACACACACACACACACACACACACAGATCAGGATACCAGTTACTTCGAAGAAAGAGGTAGAAGACTGCAATCAGAAGTGCTTCATTTTTATGTAATGTATACATGGATTTTAATTATATTATCCTCTTACCTTTTCAACATGTTTGCAATAATTCATAATAAAGGGAAAAAAATAAAGAAACTAAATGTACACCTGTGCTTTTTTAGAAGTCTGCACCCTCGGAGTCCCCGGAAAGACCCCTGTTTTCCCCTCCAAGCTCAGGGGTGTCTGCTCCCACTGCCTGGCCTCTCCCCACTTCTGGTGCCCACTCTGATCTTGGAGCAGATTCGGGGCCAAGCCCAGGTTGTCACAGCTCAGCTGGGTGTATGCACACTCAGGGCAGCACTGACATGATAGCCCCCTGCTGTCTCAGCCCCCTGCAGACTTTGAGTGCCAATGAGTGTGGGGGGGGGAAGCTGGGCTGGCACTGAGGGCAGCTCAGTACCAGCCTGCAGGTGCTTCTTGGTGTGAGCCCCCTGAGCACCATGGACAGCGGCAGGAAGCAGACAGGCTCCTGGGCAGAAGGGGCAGGTCTCTGGTGAGGCCCCACCTTCAGTCCAGGGAGGGCCTGAAGACTGGGGGTTGGGCTGCCAGTCCCGTGGACCAGAGTGGGGACTTGTGGTGACTTTTCTGAGCCCACTCATGTTTGCCCAGGGACTAATTGGTGCACACTTCCTCCCCTCTGAGACCCAAAAAAAGCCCCAGGCTCAGCCAGAACTAGACAGATGATGGGACAACTTGAATGCAGACAGGAGTCACCCACGCTAGGGCCTTCTCTCTGCTGAGAGCTGCACAATGTGATGACCAGCTGCAGAGAGGAGCTACCTTCTTTGCTGAGAGCTGAACACTGGACTGGACACCCTGGCTGCAGAAAGGAGCTGCCCCCTGAAGTTCTCCTCTGAGCTGTTTTATCACTCAATAAAGCTCCTCTTCATCTTCATCAATCTTCTTCTATGTACCTCATTCTTTCTGGTTGCAGGACAAGAACTCAGGACCCACGGAATGGTGAGGATAAAAGAGCTGTAACACAAAGAGGGCTGAAACATGCCCCTTGCTCGCCACACTGCAGGCAAAGAGAAAGAGAGAAGAGCTGCAGTCCTTCAGGGAACCCAGATCCAAGAAATCCCCAAGCCAGAGCTTGACTTCCTCTTTGGGACCCTGCAGTTGCTGGCATCTCCAAGCTTCCAAGTGACACTGTGTTCTCCAGTGCCAGCCAAGGAAGCTGCTTGCAGTACACCTGGTCCGGCTGCAGCCTCACAGAGAAACAGCCCTGTGCTGCCACCTGGAGCTGCCCGCCCCATGGCAGCAGCTGGCACATCTGACTGTGCACTGGCTGGACCCCACACTTGCTCACATATCCCTCACCACTCCACACCTGGCTCGCAGTCTCTCTTAGAGGCATGGGATCTAGGCTGGTAGTGTGAACCAAGCACAGCCTGCCAGGTCGAGTGGGTGGAATGAGCCCAGTGGGGCTGAGGAAAACTTGGGCAAAGGTGGCACTGACCACAGGAGTCTCCGGCCAGAAAAGCAACACCCCAAAGATCCCATAACCTCTGTAGGTTTAATCGACCTACACTTAAAGGACATACATGGGAGACTTGAATAATGAATTAACAATTGTTCTTCAGACAAAGCTAACATAAAAGATATATTTGAAATGAAGCCCAGTATAAGGCAGCTCAGAAACTTATGCATATATAGTCAATTTTTATTTTTTAATTTGGGTTTTGAGAAATATTATATTCTGCTCTACCCAATTCAAAAGGAAAGAGAAGATATGTAAGTCTAGCATAATCACAAAGCTGTGTAGTTTCTGCAGAAACCTCCAGACCTGTATCTAATATGTATATTTTTAGGTATTTTGTGGATGTATTTAATAGAGAGAATGACAGAAAGAGGGAGACAATAAAATAAGAAAATAAAGTTTCAGCTTAATCTGAATGGATTGTAAAGAATTGCCTCTACCACATGGAAATACTTCAGAATTTAGTCATTTTTATTTTACAAATGATTTGAATTGCTGTTTCTGTTATAGTGCCTTAATTCCTCTGTTATGTTTAAGACAAAAAGCTTGCATATCTAAGGTGACCAGTTGTGGGGAAACTATAGTCAGTAAGAGCATTTTATGAGAATAGGGCTAATAGGCTCATAAAAAGTCAATCTTGCCAACTTCTACTTTTGTGACTTCCAGCTTTTTCAAGCCTACATATCCTTTTTTGTTATCAAAAAATTTATCCTTTTCTTCCATAACTACTTTTAATGAAAGTCTTTTAAAAGAATTTTCATTTCATTAATCAGAAGACAACTAAATATAATTTTCAAACAGTGGCTTGGAAAACATTCCATTTACAGTCATTATTTACCTGCAGATGGTAGACTTGTTGATAGTAGAGTGGTATCTATCCTATTAGCAATGAGCTATGCATCAAAATGCTCAATTTGCAATTCAGACTCTACTTACTAGAAAACTTTCTAAAACTCAGTTTTCGTATCTGTAAAAAAAAGATGATATACTTTATTGCTTGTTGTAAAGATTAAATGAAAATTCATGTAAAGTTTTAGCATAATGTTGAGCTCTCACTACATGTTAATTAATGTTTGTTATTAATATGCTTATGGATCTACTGACTATTTGCAATAACTTTGATCCCTTTCCCCAAAAAAAGTTTGGGAAAAAATCTCTTTAATTAATCTAGCCAGTCCAGCTTACTGGGCAAAGAATATTTAGACCACAATAGCTATAACATCAAAATAGAGATATTACTATTAAAGTTCTATACAGTCTTGGAGGCTATTTGGCTAGTCCATTGAGAATTTTATTTAAATGCTAGTCAACTTTATTAAAATTTGACAACCTTATAGCAAATTTAAGAGTAACCCAAAAGATGAGTTGACAATTAAAAGTCTGGGCCAGGCACGGTGGCTCATGCCTGTAATCCCAGCACTTTGGGAGGCCTAGGCGGGTGGATCACTCGGCATCATGAGTTATAGACCAGCTTGGCCAACATGGTGAAACCCTGTCTCTACTAAAAAAATACAAAAATTAGCTGGGTATGGTGGTGGGTGCCTGTAATCCCAGCTACTTGAAAGTCTGAGGCAGGAGAATGGCTTGAACCTGGGAGGCAGAGTTTTCAGTGAGCCGAGATGGCGCCATTGCCCTCCAGCCTGGGTGGCGGAGCAAGACTCCATCTCCAAAACAAAACAAAACAAAACAAACAAACAAGAAAAGTCTGTTTGAAAAATAATCCTCACCATTTCTCACACTAGATTATAAATAATTAATCCTTAGCAAGAATTACGTGTACATATGATAATAAAAACCCTTCTTCTTTAGATAAACATTATAGCTTGGAAAAAAATTAAATCTTAAGCATTGTACACATCTTAGGTAAAACATCATGAAGGCAACATAAGAGATGAAGTAGAGAAAAAAGTAATAAAGAAAAATGGTCGTTGTTATTTTTTCTCTTTTAGTGCACCACTCCCCTCAAAAAGCTGCTTCATGTAATATTTATATACTTTCCATAGTCATTCCCTGTTTTTCTTTATGCTGTTAAATGGTTTGTTTTCTGTTGTTGCTATTGTTGTTTGGCTTTTCTTGCCCATAGCTGTTCTATTTTTTATTTTTGTGACTAAGTTAGAAATATTGTTTATTGACTAGAAGGGCAAAAATGAATACAGCATAATCACAGATCTAATTATCTGTGGTATTCAGTGACTTTCAATAAGAATGGCATAAAACTTTAAAAAACAAATTGTTTTGGTATGGGCAGCTCACTATAAAACAATTTCCCTCCGGCAACAGTGACTTCTTTATCCTCAGAATTAAAAAATAGTGTATATTTATCTTATAACATTATGTTATATCCCTCAAACATATACAATAAAATTTATTTTTTTTAATTTATATGACTGTATCTACTAGATGACTGTGAATACCAGAAAAGTTGTGGTACACACAATTGAGAAGGAAATGGGTGCCTCCGGTTTCTATAGGTGTAATAAAGAGGTTCCACTGAAACTTTTGCATCAGAAACCAATAATAAATTATTATTTATTAAAATACAATTAATTATTACATAAATAATTATAACATATAATTATTTATTAAAATACAATTACTACCCATTCTATCCCACTAAAATTGTGCTCCATGAAGGCAAATATTTTGTCTATGTTTTGTTACTTTAATCTAAACACTTAGAACAGTGCCTGGATCAATACAAATTTGCTTAAATGAATAAATGAGTGAATTTATTATTAATGTTAGTCAAATTACTGGAATTAACCAAAACATAAAGAATATGAAATAAACAATATTACTATACTTACACCACATGACTGTGACTAGGAAGAGTTACATTTGAGAAATGGTGAGGTTTCTTATTTTACTTCTTCCTTTGACTTATGACATCAGTCAACATTTGCAGAATCCAAAGATTTAACTCACTTTTCATAAATAAGTCATGATTGAGAAAATGATGTATTAAAAAATTCGTGTTATATTACATGTAAGTGTTTTGAATTGATTTTTGTACTTAGCTTGGTGCTTTGAATAAATTATTCCATTAACCTGTTATCATTAAACCTATTCTATATATAATTGTAGGAGATGGGTCAGAGTGGTGGGAGAAACTATAGGGAAAGGAGCAGGCCTTCTGAAAGGTCAGAAGGCTCTGCACAGCTTTGGGGGAGAGTAAGCTGAAGGCAGCTGTTCTCCAACCCTGAGGCAGAGGGCAAGGAGTAGGTACAAGGAAGGATAGGGGAATTTTTCTTAAACAGCTTTGTTTACTTATGTTGACCAGGAGCTGACCTTTGATCATCCACACTGTGTGACTGCTCCCTGAAAGGGTGAATGATACTAATTACCCGCAGATTTTGTTTAATCCAGGCTTTCAGCATTATGTCTGTATTGAATAAAAACGAGCAACTCCAGCTGTTCGGAACTGATCATTCTTCGGCCACTAGTGCCCGGCTGTCCCCTAGCTTCTCTTACACTGCATACTTGTGTCTGAGTATTCCTCTCATCCATCACTCAGTCAGGGTCTGCAGCATGAACCCAGCAGCTGGTGCCCTGTTTGAGGAACTCAGCAACAGATTGTGACAGAACCCTTGAGAACAAAAGTGAAGCAACTGTGCAGTCAATAAGTAATGGGTACCTGCTCGGGATTTCCAAGTTTGAGGGAATTTTCAAGCTAGGGTTTCATCATGGGACAATAGTTATCAGTTCAACAGCAAACATAAAAGTATTGAAACAGCTGCTTAAAGCTAGCAAAGCCTGGGTTTCCCAGGTTCAATTAAGTGACCTAATGCAAACTGTTTTTTCCCATAACCCATGATTCCTGGAAGAAGACACGCTAAACCTAGAGTTCTGGGAACAAGTGGGGAGAAATCTTAAACAATATCACACACACGGGCAACGGGTCCTAGTAACATCTTTAAGATTATGGGTCTTAGGGCTGCTTTGGCCCCGCTCTACACAGAAGAGCCTAAACAGGGAAGGGAGGAGGAATCATCACCTACCTTACTGTCTCCTCCTCCTCCCTCAGCCCCGCTGTTACAGGTAAAGATACAAAAGAGAAAACAGAGGTTTCTCCTGAGTGTCCTCCCCCTATAAATTGGAAAAAAGACAGGGGATACACTACAGTTATGGGGCCTTGTCTTAGGCAAGCAGCATTAGAAGGGTAGCTCTTGGCCTGCCCAGTGATACAAGATCAACAAGGCAGTTGGGTATATGAACCCATTACTTTCAACACTTTTAAAGAGAAAAAGAAAAGCATTAGAGAAAATGGAGCTGCTAGCCCATTTATGAAAGGATTAATTGAGGCCATAGCAGATAACTTTCATATAACCCCATGGGACCGGTCAGTCCTAGCTAAAACAACTTTAGAGGTCAGTCAATACCTCATCTAGAGGGCAGTATATGATAGGCTGTGCAAACAACAAGCCAATCAGAATCAATTGACTGACAAAACATAAAGGCTGCAATGCTCCAGGGGAGGGGTCCCTTGTTAATATACAATCTCTAATCATGCCCATCCCTGTTAATCTTTGAGAACAGTACCTATTAGCCCAATTTGGGGGTGACTCTGCAGACCTCTTGCTAGTAATGGCCACTGTTGTAATTCCTCCCCTACCCCTAACATGGCTCTCTTAAGATCCAATTTGGGTAGAACAGTGGCTGTTAAAGGGAGAGAAATTACAAGCCCATGAATTAGTTGAGGAACAATTAAAAGCGGGCCATATACAGCCATCAAACGCCCTTAGAATTCACCCATTTTTGTCATTCCCCAAAAGTCTGGTAAATGGAGACTTTTGCATGACGTACATGCTATCAATGCTAATTTGCAACCTTTGGGGCCCCTTCAACAGGGGCTCCCTTCTCCTGAGGTGATTCTTTGAGATTAGCCTTATAGTCATTATTGACTTAAAAAACTGTTTTTCTACTATTCCCCTTGACAACAGGACAGAGAAAAATTTGTGTTTCCAATACCAGCTATCAATACTGAAAGTCCAGCTAGCTGATTTCATTGGAAAGTACTTTCTCAAGGAATGCTGAACAGTCCTACCATGTGTCAGTATCATGTAAATCAGGCTTTTGCTTCCCAGTAGAAAAGAATTTCCTAATATCGTCCATTATATGGATGATATCTTACTTGCAGCTCCAATGGAGCCAATACTTTTAAATTTATATGCCTCTGTCAAAAGGAATACACAGTTAAGAGGTTTAATGATAGCACCTGATAAAGAATAGATGTCTTCTCCTTGGAAATATCTTGGATATGTACTAACATCCCAGTAAGACCTCAAAATGTTAAACTGAACACTGACAACTTACACATCTTAAATAATTATCAAAACTTACTGGGTGATATTAACTGGCTTCACCCGACCTTGAGCATAACTACTAATAAATTACAGAGCCTGTCTTCTATCCTAAAGGGCAGTGCAGCCCTGGACTCCCCCCGGCGTTTAACCCCTGCTGCAAAAATGAAAATTGAGGAAATAGAGCAAGTGATTTCTCAGATGAAACTAGATCGCATAGACCCACAATATTCAGTCTAATTGTTGATTTTTCCTACTAAATATTGCCCAAAAAAATTAATAGGGCAAACGGCCCCACAGCTGCACTTCCTAGAATGGGCTCTTTGCACACATACGGGGACTAAAACACTATCTCCCTATGTCCAGCTAGTTAGTAAAGTCATCTATATAGGCTGCAAATGATGCAATCAATTGCAAGGTTATGACCCTGATGTCATAAGAATATCCTTAAGTAAAAAACAATTCGAAGCAGTCCTGCCCCTATCTCTAGACCTTCAGATAGTGCTCTCTGATTATGCGGGCCATATAGACCATGCCCTTCCTGCTGACAAACTACTTTAGTTCTTATCTCATACGGCTGTAGTAACGCCTGCAAAGGTAGTTTACTCCCCCATACCTAATGCTTTAATGCTTTTCACTGACGGCTCTGGTACAAATGGAAAAGCAGTTATCTGGTGAAAACCACATAACTGCTTCACTCTATCTGGATTTACTAGCACTCAGAGAGCTGAGGTTGGAGCCCTAATATTGGCCCTGGAAACCTTTCCCGCTCAGCCCATCAATATCGTTAATGACTCTGATTACTCCATTTACTCATTGCAGAACCTTGAAACAGCCCTCATTAAGTTCACTCTTGAGCCCACCCTGTGTGCACTTTTTCTTTGACTTCAGCCATTGCTGGATCAATGAACACATCCTATTTTTATCACACACATTAGGGTCCACAGCTCGCTGCCTGGCCCACTGGCTTATGGCAATGAGCAAGCAGACCTGCAAGTTATAATGTCACTGCTTGACCAAGCCACCCAATCACATCAATTTTTCCACCAAAATTGGAGAAATTTATCTAAACAATTTCAGTTAACCCAAAGACTAGTTAAACAAATTATTTTACAATGCCCAGATTGCCAGCTCACAGGCACATCCCCTTCCTCAACAGGTGTTAACCCTAGGGGACTAGAACCTAATCAGTTATGGCAAACAGATGTTACACACATCCCTGAATTTGGAAAACTAAGATATGTACATGTATCCATTGATACCAATTCCCACCTAATTAGAACTCATGCTCTTCCTGGAGAGTCCACCCAATATGTCATTAAAGATCTTCTCTCAACTTTTGTGTTTATGGGGTAGCCCACAAAAATCAAAACTGATAGCAGTCTGGGTTATACCAGCTCACCATTTCCACAATTTTGTCACACATGGGACGTCCGACATTCCATTTTAGCGCTTTGCTAAAATCACTCAAGATATAAAACCTTCAGTGTTATGAAAAGATGTAAATAGTAACCTATGGTGTGGTTCAAATGATTTGCTAACATGGGGAAGAAGATATGCTTGCGTTCACACCCCCTCAGATCCTCTTTGGATTCCAGCACAATGCATCAAACAACACCACGGTGTGGCTGGGACACAACCCAATACCAAAAATAAAGGAAATAACCCTGCAGGACCTGCAGCCCTGGATGATGTGGCTTCCTTGGACAACACAGGCCCTGGACATGGTGCTGAAGAAGACAATTCAGGAGGCTGAGTGAATCCTACTCCAGACACAGACACCATTCACTCCAGATAATTTGTTCCTTTCTGTGCTTTCTGTTGTACACTGCAACTCTCATAGGGTATTAACCTTTCTTATTCTCTCACTTTGCCTACAACCTGCACCTGCTACTGTCTATTGAGCCCATCTTCTAGATCCCCCTTTCTTCCACCCTGCTAGTTGGGCAGATACCCGCTTCCCAACCTCTAACAATGTGACTGATTGGCTAGGAGGGATCAACATATCCCCATTGGGGTCCCTCAGTAATGGCACACATTGGACTGAGGTGCCAAGTAACACTACATATCACTCCTTGATGGGAAAATAATATTACTGATTATACTCATGTTTGTCTTATGTTATTTACTAATTCTAAGATGCAAAGCTGGAACACGAGCTGTAACCACTGCACCTGTCAAATCTGTCTCTGCACACATCTTTACTCTTCAATCAACAAAACTTGATGCAAAAAACAGAAAATGGGGAGATGTAGGAGATCGGTTAGAGTGGTGGGAGAAACTTTAGGGAAAAAGCAGGCCTTCTGAAAGGTCAGAAGTCTCTGCATAGCTTTGGGGGAGAATAAGTTGAAGGCAGCTGTTCTCCAACCCTGAGGCAGAGGGCAAAGAGTAAGGTAAGTACAAGGAAGTTTAGGGGGATTTATCTTAAACAGGCTTGTTTACTTATGTTGACCAGGAGCTGACCTTTGATCATCCACGCTGCATGACTGCTCCCTGAAAGGGGGAACAATAATGCTAATTGTCTTTGCTCCAGGTTTTTGGCATTATGTCTGTATTGAATAAGAGCAAGCACCTCCAGCTGTTCACATATTTGAATACAGATGGTCCAGCTGTTCGGGACTGCTCATTCTTCAGCCACTAATGCCAGGCAGTCCCCTAGCTGCTCTTACACTGCATACCTGTGTCTGACTACTCCTTTCATCCGTTGCTCAGCCAGGGTCTGCAGGACATACCCGGCATATAATTAATGTTATTGGTGGAGCTTGCATACAAATCTCTAAAAGACTGTATTGGCCAAACCTAATCAGTGCAGACATATCTCTGTGCAGACTACCAAATCTCATTTTGCATGTGCATAATCCTAGTAGGTAAATGTCAATACAGATAAAGAAAAGAATACACAAAAATAATATGAAGTTTAAACCCCAAATAAGCACTGATTGCATTGATTAGAAGCACTAGAGAACCTAATACTATTAAAATAGTGACATTTTAACTGGAATAGATAAAAACAAAATAATTTAAATGATAAATTATGATGCTATTCACATAATGGTTTATATCTGATGTTCAGAGGCCAGATGAATAAAATCTACTATTCAAACAAAGCAAGAAATAATGGGGTTTTAAAGGCTACAGTAAAGTCAATTACTTCAAACAATTCAATATTTTGTTCACTTCCACAAAATTAGAGAACAATTAACCTGGCATTTTCAATCACTTAGTCTTTCCAGTACTAATACTAATTTTTAATCTAAGCATTGTAATTGACTTCCAGGGCAGTCAATAAAAAAAAAGAAGAAGAAAGAAATGGAAAATAGGAAGGAAGGAAAAAAAGAAAAAAATTACCATAAAGTTTAGAGAAGTTAAGTAGAAATATTTAAAAGTGAAGTCCAGTTATTTTCAATTTTAGAATAAAATATGCCAGTTAAATTTACTCTTGGATAATTGCCTCATTATTATTATTTGCTTTTATAGGCAAAGTTTAGATATATTTTAGGTACTTTAAAATTGTGTGCATGTGGAGTATTTCCTCTTTTAAGTATGTGCCATACTAGAGTTTCTTCCATAAGAAACCATTAGGGAGGTACCTGTTTTCATGTACTGGACAGCAGGTGATGTAAGTTTGAGATTTCTGCAAGCAAGGAACTTCATAAAGTGAGACCTGAAGTTGCCCTGGCTGTCTATTTGTCAAAAATGTCCTGACTCAGTGTACCAAGCTGGAATCCAAGCATAGCACAATGGTCCCACTGAGCTGAGGAGGCAGAGGAGTTTACGGCAGCAAAACCAATGGAATTTTCAGGGCAGAGTATTAGAGAAGTCTGCATGGGAGCAGGAAATGCGCTCAGAAGACTATGGAAGACTTAATTTACGACTTTGAGATTGTAGTCATTCTAGCAGGTGTAAAGCGATATCTCATTTTGGTTTTGCTTTGCATTTCTTTACCTCTAATGAGGTCAGACTCTTCCATGTGCCTATTGGATTTGTGTATCTTCCCTAGAGAAATATCTATTTGAATCCTTTGCCCATTTAAAAGTTTGGATTATTTGTCTTTTTTATTGTTGGGTTATAAAAGTTCTCTTCTCTGGATATGAGGTGTTTATCATATATATGATTTGCAAATATTTTCTCTCAATCCATGGGTTGTCATTTCACTTTCTTGATAGTATCCTATGAAGCATAAAGTTTTAATTTTGATGAAGGCCATTTTTTCTATTTTATTTGCTGTTCATTCTTTCGGTATCATATTTAAAAATCCATTGCCAAATTTGAGGTCATGAGGAGTACCCCTAATCTTCTAGAATTTAGTTTTCTTAATTTGTTCTAAAAAATTTGATAGTGAAATAGAAAGTGTAGAGTGTCTGATCACTAGAGAAATGCAAATCAAAATCACAATGAGATACCATCTCATGCCAGTCAGATGGCAATTATTAAAAAGTCAAGAAACAACAGATGCTGGCAAGGCTGTGGAGAAATAGGAACACTTTTACACTGTTGGTG
Source organism: Rhinopithecus bieti (assembly GCF_001698545.2). Lineage (NCBI taxonomy): Eukaryota > Metazoa > Chordata > Mammalia > Primates > Cercopithecidae > Rhinopithecus > Rhinopithecus bieti. The sequence continues at coordinate 391,992 of NW_016803348.1, forward strand.
GAAATGTAAATTAGTTCAATCACTATTGAAGACAGCGTGATGATTCCTCAGTGATCTAGAACCAGAAATACCATTTGACCCAGCAATCCCATTACTGGGTATACACCCAAAGTAATATAAATCATTCTATTATAAATATATATGCACACATATATTTACTGCAGCACTATTTACGATAGCAAAGACATGGAGCCAACCCAAATACCCATCAGTGATAGACTGCATGAAGAAAAGGTGGTACATTTACACCATGGGATACTATACAGCCATAGAAAGGAAAGAGATCCTATCCTTTGCAGGGATATATATACGATGCTGGCAGCCATCATCCTCAGAAAACTAACATAGGAACAGAAAACCAAACACTGCATGTTCTCACTGGTAAGTGGGAGCTGAAAAATGAGGGCACATGGACTCAGGGAGGGGAACAACACACACCGGGGCCTGCTAGGGAAGATGAGGGGAGGGAGAGCATCAGGACAAATGGCTAAAGCATGCAAGGCTTAATACCTAGATGGCGGGTTGATAGGTGCAGCAAACCACCATGACACACATTTACCTATATAACAAACCTGCATGTTCTGCACATGTATCCCAGACATTAAAGTAAAATTAAAAAAAAAAAAAAAAAGAGTGGTGTGTCAGCTACAAATCTCCACTAATTGTGTGTTGATTGTTCTATTGTTTTCATCAGTGTCCTGTGACATAAATTGCTTCACACACTGACATAATCAAATTTGGCCTCCTTGGTTGTGATAGCTCCTGAGGCCAGTGTCTGAGATTTGTTCTGACCCCAGGAGGGCTCCTCACAGTTATATCTATCCCTATTTGTTTCCAGCGATCTAGCTACACTACACACTATGGCTTAGACTATATCTCCTATGAATCTATCAGTACTCCTCCCCAATTGTCTTTCACCACAACCTTCACTGCTTTTTTTGTTGTAAATGAAGTCAGTTTCTTTGGGGAGAGATTCAGAGCTCTCTATGCTAGAGTATGCTTCTCCTCCCAGGTAAAGTCTTCGAGACGTTGGTCTGGTGCTGTCTGCTGGTGGGCCAAATGTCATGCTCTCTCTAAGAGACTCCCTCACTTTAGAGCTGAGTACTCAGTGGAGGGAGGAAGCCGTCAGCTCCAGGTCCCCTTGGCTTACCTCTCTTGACCTAGGACTCCTGCCCACAAACCAAAGCAAGATCAATCAGGATTTAAATATTCTCAGCAGTGTCATGCCCAAGGTTGAACCTACATCCTGTGAGCTAGGGCTGGACAAAAAAAAGAGCACTGACTTCTTGGCCACACTCACCAGGAACTTAGCCTCACCAAAAGTAGGTGAGGGCAGGAAAAGAAAGGCTGTCATCTTGCCCATCTTGGGAAGATAGCCCTCCATTGAGAGATGGGGATAAACAGAGTCCTGTTCTCTCAGTTTTATCTGTCTTGCTGAGTTGGGAGTCAAGAAGGGAATGAGTGGATCTTGGTTCAAATATTACAGATTTACTTTTCTTACCAAGCATGGTAGATTTTCTTGAGTAAATGCTTCTTCATTTGCTGTATGCCCCTAGAACCATTTCCAGAGACTTGAAATGATTCTTTTTAAGACAATTTTCACACATTTCACTATAGAACAAGTTCACAAAGCTCCTCATGCTGTCATGCTGAAAGGGGAACTATGGGGTTCTTTTGGGGGGTAAGGAAAATGTTCTAAAATTAGACATAGTAATGGTTCCCAAATCTGCAAATACACCAAAACCCATTGAATTTCGTACTTTAAACAAATACACCAAAACCCATTGAATGTTTTTGTATTTTAATTATATCTCAGTAATTCTGATTCTTAAAAAATAAATAAATAAATAAATGAGACTTGCCTAAAAGTGGCTACTAAGGTGTTGAGAATAAAAAAAGAGAGACTAGAAGTTAAGTGGTGCTAGAGGACATTGACACTCCCATCCATCTATAGTGGAAAGACCTCATTATGAGCTTTTTTACACCTAAGTATCCAGCTAAGATGCCAGAAAGACTTGACCTTGGAAGACTATACCTTAATACACTAATAGAGAGAGATTTTGTGTAGCCTCACTCTTATAAAGCCTAAAATCCAAGTCCTTACAAGAGCTATAGGAGATTGGGTTTGGAGGATGAGTCTCCCAACTTAGAGGTGCTTGGGAAACATTTTGTACCCTCCACGCATCCACCCTAAGAAAAGACAAATCTAGCTCACACAGGTTCAGGATGATCAACCAGTAACTGAAGTGCCAATAGAAACAAAAGCCAAAGTTTTACAGTAAAATAACAGAACACAGGAATCTTTGTAATATATCTTTAACAATGTCTGCTGTATAGTAAACAAAATTACTGCACTTGTAAAGAAACAAACAAAAAAAGTCACTCATAGTTCAGATAAAAATCAGTCAACAGAAACCAACTCAGAGATGGTGCAAACACAGTATGTAGTAGACAAAGATTTAAAGCAGCTTTTATTAACAAAATGAAAAGTTTAAAAGATAATATGTTGGAAGAATTAAAAGCAAATATAATGTTAAGTGAATACATAGGTAATATCAGCAGCAAAATAGGAACTATAAATTAAAATCAAAAGGGAATGCTGAAACGAAAAATACTAAAATAGTCTAATGAAATTGGATATATCAGAAGAGCAATGAACTTGACACTAATGAATAAGAACTATCCCAACTGAAGAACAGAGAAAACAAATGTTCAAGAACCTAAGCAGGCACACATAGGATAATATCAAGCAATCTAACAAAACATTGGGAATATGTGTAACTGAAGTCTTAAAGATAAGAAAGTGAGAATAGGGCAGGAAAGCCATCTAGAAATAATGGTTGGACATTACACGAATTTGATTTTTAAAAAATCGTTGACTTAGGAGAAGCTCGATGAACTCTTATCAAGACAGATATAAAGAGAATCATACAATCTTCATTCAAGATGGCCAAATAGGAACAGCTCTGGTCTGCAGCTCCTAGCACGATAGATGCAGAAGACAGGTTATTTCTGCATTTCCAGCTGAGGTACCTGGTTCATCTCATTGGGACTGGTTGGACAGTGGGTGAAGCCCACGGAGGGCGAGCCAAAGTAGGGAGGGGCATTGTCTCAGCTGAGAAGTGCAAAGGGTCAGGGGATTTCCCTTTCCTAGCCAAAGAAAGCCATGAAAGAATGCACCTGGAAAAAAGGCATACTTCCGCCCAAATACTGCACTTTTCCCACGGTCTTAGCAACCAGCAGACCAGAAGATTCTTTCCCCTGCTTGGCTTGGCAGGTCCCATGCCCACAGAGCCTTGCTCACTGCTAGTGCAGCAGTCTGAGATCAAACTGCGAGGCTGCAGCCGAGCGGGAGGAGGGGCATTCGCCACTGCTGGGGCTTGAGTAGGCAAACAAAGTGGCCAGGAAGACATTAAACTGGATGGAGCCCACCGCAGTTCAGCGAGGCCTACTGCCTCTACAGATGCCACCTCTATGGGCAAGGCATAGCTGAACAAAAGGCAGCAGAAACTTCTGCAGACTTAATGTCCCTGTCTGACAGCCCTGAAGGCAGTAGTGGTTCTGCCAGCATGGCATTTGAGCTCTGAGAATGGACAAACTGCCTCCTCAAGTGGGTCCCTGACCCCCATGTAGCCTAACTGGGAGACATCTCACAGTAGGGGCTGACAGACACCTCATACAGGCAGGTACCCCTCTGGGACGAAGCTTCCAGAGGAAGGATTAGGCAGCAATATTTGCTGTTCTGCAGCCTCCACTGGTGACACCCAGGCAAAGAGGGTCTGGAGTGGACCTCCAGCAAACTCCATCAGACCTGCAGCTGAGGGACCTCACTGTTAGAAGGAAAACTAACAAAAAAGAAAGGAATAGCATCAACATCAACAAAAAGGACATTCACACCAAAACCCCATCTGTAGGTTACCAACATCAAAGAACAAAGGAAGATAAAACCACAAAGATGGGGAGAAACCAGAGCAGAAAAGCTGAAAATTCTAAAAACCAGAGCACCTCTTCTCCTTCAAAGGAGTGCAGCTCCTCTCCAGCAATGGAAAAAAGTTGGACAGAAAATGACTTTGACAAACTGACAGAAGTAGGCTTCAGAAGGTCGGTAATAACAAACTTCTCCAAACTAAAGGAGCATTATCTAACCCATCGCAAGGAAGTTAAAACCTTGAAAAAAGGTTAGACGAATGGCTAACTAGAAAAAACAGTGTAAAGAAGACCATAAATGACCTGATGGAGCTGAAAACCATGACAAGAGAACTTCATGACGCATACACAAGTTTCAATGGCTGATTCGATCAAGAGGAAGAAAGGATATCAGTGAATGAGGATCAAATTAATGAAATAGAGTGAAAAGACAAGTTAAGAGAAAAAAGAGTAAAAAGAAACAAACAAAGCCCCCAAGAAATATGGGACCATGTGAAAAGACCAAATCTACATTTGATTGCTGTACCTGAAAGTGACGGGGAGAATGGAATCAAGTGGGAAAACACTCTTAAAGATATTATCCAGGAGGACTTACCCAAACCAGCAAGGCAGGACAACATTCAAATTCAGGAAATACAGAGAATACCGCAAAGATACTCCTCGAGAAGAGCAACCCCATGATGCATAATTGTCAGATCCACCAAGGTTGAAATAAAGGAAAAAGTGTTAAGGGCAGCCAGAGAGAAAGGTTGGGTTACCCACAAATGGAAGACCATCACACTAAGAGCGGATCTCTCAGAAGAAACTCTACAAGCCGGAAGACAGTGGGGGCCAATATTCGACATGTTTAAAGTAAAGAATTTTCAACACAGAATTTCATATCCAGCCAAACTAAGCTTCATAAGTGAAGGAGAAATAAAATCCTTTACAGACAAGCAAATGCTGAGAGATTTAGGCCTGCCTTACAAGAGCTCCTGAAGGAAGCACTAAACATGGAAAGGAACAACCAGTACCAGCCACTGCAAAAGCATGCTATATTGTAGAGACCATCTATGCTATCAAGAAACTATCAATTAATGGGCACAATAACTAGCTAAAATCATAATGACAGGATCAAATACACATAACAATATTAACCTAAAATGTAAATGGGCTAAATGCCCTAATTAAAAGACACAGACTAGCAAATTGGATAAATAGTCAAGAGCCATCAGTATGCTGTATTCAGGTGACCCATCTCACGTGCAGAGACACACATAGGCTCAAAATAAAGGAATGGAGGAAGATCTACCAAGCTAATGGAAAGCAAAAAAATGCAAGGGTTGCAATCCTAGTCTCTAATAAAACAGACTTTAAACCAATGAAGATCAAAGAGACAAAGAAGGACACTACATAATGGTAAAGGGATCAACTCAACAAGAAGAGCTAACTATTATATGTATGTATGAACCCAATACAGGAGCACTGAAATCCATAAAGCAAGTCCTTAGAGACCTACAAAGAGACTTGGAATCCTACACAGTAATAATGGGAGAATTTAACATGCCACTCTCAATGTTTGATAGATCAATGAGACAGAATATTAACAAAGATATCCAGGACTTGAACTCAGCTCTGCGCCAAGCAGACCTAATAGACATCTACAGAACTCTCCACCGCAAATCAACAGACTATACATTCTTCTCAGTACCACATCACACTGATTCCAAAATTGATCACATAATTGGAAGAAAAGCACTCCTCGGCAAATGTAAAAGAACAGAAATCACAACAAACCATCTTTCAGACCACAGTACAATCAAATTAGAACTAAGGATGAGGCCGGGCGCGGTGGCTCAAGCCTGTAATCCCAGCACTTTGGGAGGCCGAGACAGGCGGATCATGAGGTCAGGAGATCGAGACCATCCTGGCTAACATGGTGAAACCCCGTCTCTACTAAAAACACAAAAAAACTAGCCGGGCGAGGTGGCGGGCGCCTGTAGTCCCAGCTACTTGGGAGGCTGAGGCAGGAGAATGGCGTGAACCTGGGAGGCGGAGCTTGCAGTGAGCCGAGATT